>NW_018128304.1:56741-70273 GCF_001952655.1 Monopterus albus
AGAAGCAAGCATTTCTCCTTGCCAAGCTCTATTAGCAGGCCCAGTGGATATTAGGAGAATAACTGGATGTGAAGCTCGGTTGGACCCGGGTTGTTGGCGTCCGGGGTCCATCATAGCAGCTGTGACCGAGGAATAGGATTTACAGAGCGCCTGCCAAGTGGCATGAAACTGGTGGAGAAAAGAGGAGAAAGATCTGGAGGGGCAAACCCTAAAAGTGGAATGGGATTTACATGGGGGGAGGGTTTGGTCTGGGTGAGGCTAATGAGTGTTGTCCCATGCTTCCAGCTAATGGAAAAGTAAATTAGGCAGTCCATCTGTCAGGCTGCTCTCTGCCCGATCTCAGCAGGGTTTTCATGGGAGACTTGGAGACGAGATTTGGCCCGAACTCACTCTGGAGCTCTGTAGTCTGTTTTCAAAGTCTTTCCTCCTCTGAGATGCCCTGCATCCATATGTGCAAATGTGTGTGTGTGTGTGAGCACAAGCCGGGCTTGATTAAGTGTATATGGGTAAAGAAGAGGGCCAGCAGGGGCTTAAATCCAGCCTTTCTCTCTGCCTGCGGGAGCCCTGACAAGCGAGTGAGAACTGGAGGTGGGAATTTCACAGAGCAGCCGCTGAACTATAACAAACTGTGGAGTGTTAAAAAGGCCGCAGCCACAATCTCGCCACAAACGCCAAGAGACGTCTACCAGCATTAGAAGAGCCTTGTCGAACCATGAATGGTCTTACTGTAATGAAACCAAGTGGCACCAGTGCAAGTGTTTTATAGACCACTATGAAGCCAACCAGTTTACTCTTTACTGGGGGGCAGGGGATAATCAGTGGACTGTTGCAGCAAGGGACAGTAATTTCCCCTCCGTCTCCGTCCACACAGACTCTAATCTGTTGTTGAGCTCCTCTGTAACGCCTCTCTCCAATCTCAAGTCAGGTCACGGTCTCCGGCTAATTACGGTTTAGCTGAATTTGTCCGGCTTTTATGTCAATCAATAGCGGTAATGCATAGATGTTAAATGACCGCATGGGCAAAGTACAGAAGTAAATGGCTTCTGGTTGCTTGGTTGTTGTGGATGTTCCCAACTTACTTCCTGTAACCCGATAACCCCCGGGCCTGTCTTCAACCAGCGCTCTGCTGAATTATTCATGTGACACCGCAGACCTCTGTCTGACACACGCCTTCGTGTTTGTGTGCAAACAGTGACTTTGCATGCGTGGACGCAGAGGCTCAATGCACGACATGCAACAGTCTGTGTTCATGACAACACACACGCTCACAGGCTACTGCTTATCACAGAGCAAAGTCGGCACTGTTATGTCAACTAATAGTGTTAATAGCAACAGAATGTGTAATTGCACAGGAAGGAAGTGGTTGTGCTGTAGGAAAGGCATGTGAAGTGCAACAGAATATATTCCTGTTAACAGCAGGTAAAAAAGATGTGGCTGAAAGAGGAACCATATAAAAGTAGAAGTAATATCGAGATACGGCCAAACATATTTTAAGATTAAAGAAAGTACAACACATATTGTTTATACTTTCTTAGATACTTTTGTATCTAAGTTCATTCTTGACAATGGGAAACAGCAGTTGAGAAAAACAATCTCACCACAGTATCCATTTAGTGGCTGTTCTGGGGCTTTCGATTATATCACATGATCGTTATCAGAATCTATTTTTGAACCTCAGCTTTAAAAACCACCATGAACAGGAATAAAGTGCTGAGGGGAAAAAGGAAATGTGAACATCTATAATTCTATGATAACCAGGCAAACTCGGTCTGCTGATGAAGATTGTGTGATATAACTGAAAGCTCCAGAACAGCCACTAAATGGACCTGGTGGTGAGGTTTTTTGTTGTTTCCCTACTCTGACGAGACAGAACGCAACAGAGGAGCTGCTCTGCAGAACATATGTGCACTATAATGTACTGTATATGTATTTCAAAGATGATAAAAATAGATGTGACAGCAGCTCCAAACAGCTACATCAACTCTTATGAGTGCGGCTTCTCCAGTCATCACTTAGAGACGTCTGTGCTAAATAAAAACACGGTGTGTACTAAAACCTGCGTGTATCAGTGTATCACGGAGCCAAACCAGTTTAACAGTTTTTCGCTAACCGTGCAGAGACCATATGTTTCTCCCTGCAGGCTCGCGCCCGCTTTAGCTCCAGACTTTTGTTCTTGGTTTAACCTTGCCCTAAAGGTTATCTAAGTGTTTTAGTTGAATTGCAAATACCGGTTTAGGTAGTGCGATATCCTGTCTCAGTGGGCACACTGGCACCAGATGGTCTGTGTGTGTCTAGATATGCCTGTAGTTACTGACTTTAGTCTGGCACCTTTTTCCTGTTTCTTTTTTGCCTATTAGAAACAATCTGTTTGTGTGAAGTTCTTTTAAAAACCAACTTTGCTGTTGTGACTCACATACAGCAGACACACTTTTCTCCTGACCCCCCAACCTGACATCAAATCCCACGCTCATTTGTTAAAGCTGCCGTGGGAAACTTTTTTTTTTTTAGCATTTTTTAAAAATCCCACTTAATAACATTCTCATTTGGTCCTGGGATATATCCATAAATCAACTTGGACTCATTGCTGGTAAGAAAACTAGGTCTGCACGTGCTCCGGAGGCACACGGTGTCTCCTTGCTTTCAGAAAAGCAGTGATACCTAAATTGAAGCACTTCTGAAACTAGTCTCATTAACGTGGTAAGAGAAGCAGGAATACAGTTCCCAACAACACCAGAATATGTACATTAACGATCTCTGTTGAAACACAGTGAGTTAAAACTTAAGCCTAAACTGCTGCTCCAGACTTTGCAACGAGGGATTATGAAGAAAACATTCTCCTGTCGGATTGTAGACGATTTGTATTGGACTTAAACAGCAGAGGCCAATTTTGCATGCGACTTTCTCACACATCAGTAACTTTTGAACCAATATTCTGTAAATTAACCCTTGTACATCAACAGATGCATTTATTTTTTGTGCCCCAAGGTCGGCTTTTTCAACTTTTCGCCAGCAGCGGGGACTACTCCCCGGTGGCTGATGGGCCTTATGCTTCAGGTTGTGCTGCCTCTCGCCTCTGTCGGCTCCCACGGCTCTTCTCCATCTCACTTCTGACACCAATGTAATGCAGGCTAGCTTAAGGAAGGAGAAGCCGGGGACAGAAGTTGCCTTTCTGTGTGCTCCCTGCAGCTGCTTTGATTAGAAAAACACACACGCTGAACACACAACACAATCCCTGCCAATAGCCCTGAACTAAATAAGCTCAGAGGGGAAAATGGGGACCCCACCGAGCGTCTCTCTGCCCCAACACTACAATATGTTTATTACTGCGATCATAGTTAAAGGTGGTCCTCCTTGTGCCCGTGTGGGTCTCTCCATGTACTCTGGCTTCCTCCCACAGGCCAAAGTCGTGCAGGTTAGACTGATTTTGTATTTTGCTCAGTTCCCGTCCAGCAGGCCACATGTTTTTAGGTCTTTTCAGCTTGATTTTCTAGTTTAAAGCATTTGCAATTTTAATAGTTTTTATGTCTCTTTTTAACACTAATCCTGTTTTTAGAATACCAATTCCTTTCTTAGGCTCCATCGGTGAAATTTTGCCTACTTTCTTTTTTACGCTGTATTTGTGGATGTTCTTCTAACATAAGACGCCCCAAACGCCAGGACATTCAAACTTACGGCCTTTGGTAACTGATGTGATTCTGATGTGTCGCTGGTGACTGACTGGGAACCAGTTAGCATAGAAGACTGACATGCAAACACCTCAGGAGAGTCAGACACTGATTCCACGACAAAGTCCTAAAATAATTTCTTTTACATGAATATATTCATTTTCAAACAAGCATATATATGTTGAAATATTCTGTAAAGTCCAAAAATGTCCCCCTCTAACAACAAGGCGCGGTGCCTTGTTGACTCATGACCCCAGATAACGATAACAGTCACTTTATTTCCACTCTCTACGAGGAGACGGGCACATAATCATCAGTGATCTCAATCGTTAAGCTGAGTAATCTACATATGTTACTGTGATTATACTAAGAGCATTATTACATGAATCAAATGTGGTATTTACATGGACACTGCCTTATTAGTCTCAGTCACATCAGAACAATAATTCTGCTGGATGTGCAAATGTAGCCAGTGATGGAGGATGGGTGATGGGTGGTGGATGATCTTGCCTTCTTTCCATTCGCCATGATACTCCTCACCATTGGAGTAGGTGAAGGATCCTCGTGTCAGGGTCATGGGTCCTGCTGGCACACACAACAATACCACACAAAAACCATCATCAGGACCTAGAGCCTTTCACCTGTGGCTCTGACATTCTGACAACCACACACAGAAATGACAAACTAAAAATGTATGTACATTTCATATAAACCAGGCCTTTTTCAGGCATCAAGTAACAAGTTATCTTCCATCTTTTCTGCAGCAGTGGAAGTAAATGAAACCTTGACAAGTGATGCAAACAATTCTTACAGGTTACAACTTCTGTTGATGGCCTACAACAACATATTCTGTCTGTACGAAGGCAGTGTTGGAAATTACTGTTACTACAGCATCTGAAGCATCATCTGGAAGAAGGCCATGAACAAAGGAAGTCAGAGCTTTTCAGGGTTTCATCCTACAGCAGGACAGTGAGCCAAAATAAACACCTCCAGGCTGTGGAGAAGGAAAGGACAAAGACGGCAGAACAGCAGCGAAGGGTCCAGACTTTCTATATGAAGAGTGAAAGCAAAGCAATGTACAGGTGCAACACATCTGTGGGAACTTCTCTAGCAGTGCTGTCTGTCCCACCAGCTGTAGGAGGAACAACACAGGTGTGTTCACCTGTTGACTTACACATGGAGGTGATCTCAAACGTTCGACCAGTAATGTGGGTATGACCCATAACCCCATACCTAGGAAACAATGGGTGCCAGTTTTTTGACACACGTCGTTCACTGCTGCTGTGTGTTACAGTGTTTCCAGTGTATGTTCAAAATATATAATAATATGGGTCCACATACCTTTGAGTGTAATACACCTGGGCAGGTAAGCTAGACAGAATGTACATCTTTGGGGGCCCCCTACTGCTTTATTCATTTACATATTTGCGGTAAAATAACCCCTGTTGTCTCCTGTCTGTTTATCGTAGCGGTTATGACAGTTTTCATGTTCTTTTTTGTTAAACAGCTGTTTGTTGTGCTGCTCTGAGGTGCATGTTTTGAATCAGAGGACACAAGGAGCATCAGAGACACACTTCAACTTCACACTAAGAAGGAAGGCATCAAGGCCCGTTTATCAGGCTGGGTATTTGCTCAGATGCCGTCAGGTGCACTGATAAGACGGGAGGAGTGGTTCCTCCATCTAATGTTGCCACAGTAACGGCGCCCCGGTGCCTTTCATCCTGCCGGCATGACGCTGCTCCGTAACACATACGTACACACACCGAGCAGGCCTGGACAAATAAAATAACGATTTACCTGTTTTATTAAAGAGCAACTCGATCCTACATCACTGTAAACAAAGCGGCAGTTGAGGATTTCTGCTCTTCCCAGCGACTAGTTATCCTTTTCCGTGGATGCTGGTTTCCTGGCAGAGCTGCCTCAGCGTCTTTGCAAAGTGCCGCGCTGTGATTGGCTGTTTATCTGCCACATGGAGTCAAGGCGTTTTCTTATTGGCTGATCCTACCTGCTGGCCAGCCCTCCAAGGGACCCATCTTTGTCGAGGGCAACGGGTTCATGGTCTTAATTAGCCGGAGTGCTTCTCCCTTACTGCGTGTGCCCTTGTGTTTTTATGCGTTGTCCATCGTCTCTGTAGCGAGACCCCCCCCCCCGTTTTTGGGGTTCGTCCCTTTTTTATGGAACTTGATTTATTGTACTCCTTATGTGTTGAGGGTTTGTCAAATAAGATGATATAAATTGAAAGGCAATAAGGATTTAATTCAATAAAAATCTAAGAATAATAAAAAAGAAAGCAAAACAAAAAAGGTGACCTAAACTAGAACCTGGATGTATTACTGTCTTCCTGGAGTTTTTTCAGAAACAGTTGAATGTGGAGCTGAATTGGATGCAAAGCAAACATTTTTTATGAAGCAGACAAAGTAAAGGGTTTCATACACTCGTGAAAAGACAACAGGTGTATGACTGTTCTTCAGAAGTTAAGTATGTTCAGTGTTATTACTGACTAAATTTGTTGATATTAAACTTGATAATGCTTCAGACTCATTTGCATGGAAACAATTTCCAGAGGACTCTCACATGCTCAGGTGTTTTTATGGTGGTGTTTTCTTTGTTTTATTGTGTTGATGTTTCAGATCTTCACTGTTTTGCATGTGTTTTGCTGCTGTGGACATTTGTATTTCACACCTGGCTGTGAACAGACATGTGGGGTGGAGTTATTCAGCTGATTGTGTTCTTTTTGCCCCTGACACATGGCAGGGCCTCTGTTACCACTGTTTGAGCTTGGGGAGTTTAAACTCACACACATTTCAAGCAGATTCCCGTAGCTTTGCACCAGAATTTGGTATTTTTCCTGGCAGCATGGAGAAGTTGCTGGGAAAGTATTAAGATTTCCATGTTGAGAAATGATAACAGTTACAGGTTTGTAATTTCCTGACAATTTCTTAGGATTGTTGCTAGAAAGAACAACAGGTATGTCCCCTCCGGCTGTTGTGCAAAAGTTTCTTTTAGTTAGTGTGTTTATATATGGGTTAATTGTTGGTTACTGGTAGAATATTCATTTAAATAAATACAATGTATGAGAAATTCAAATCATTACATTTTTCTGTATTTTGGGATGGGGAAAGTAGATTTGATCTTACTAAAATCCAGAACATTCTGTATCTTTGGACAGAGGGGTTTGACTAGTTGAAGGTTTAATAATTTGACTAAGGCCATTCAGTAACAACAGACAAGCTAATTAGCCCAAATATATTAATGCATATTATCCGTTTCCTGGTGGAAGCACAGTGATTTTTCAGGCAGCCTCACGTTGTTTACGGTCACACTGTACAACTGTATGCTCTTTTATTATCACAACAGTATTTTATATTTTATAAGTATGTTATTTATTATGTTTTATGTAACTTTTACTATCATTAAAGAGTCTGATTTCCATAAAGACCTCCATGGTCCATGCTACCGCGTTGACAGCTGCTCTCTTAACACACCTATCAAAATTAAACAATGTCTTGTCTTTAAATTCCCGGTGCACCTGCGCCCTTTGACACGCACAGCTTCAAGTCATGGCAAACTCGAACCAGGGGCGCCATGTGCTGTGCCATGCACACCATTAAAACAGACAAACATCCCATTAAACGTCCAGTGACAGCACGTCCTCGCGCAGAGGAGGAGGAGTGGAGGAGGGGGAGCCCTTGGTGGGAGGGACAAATGATGGCTATAGAAAGGGGGATGCTGCAGCCCCGTCCCCCTCATACCTCACTCCACCCAGCCCTAGAATAAAATCCACCGGTGACGTGCGCGCAGGGAAGCACCCAGCACTATGTGCGCGCCCACGGGAGGGGCCGATAGAAAATGGCGAGTCTGTGCAAGAGGCAGCAATGCACGATAGAGAGGCGCGGCTTTCGGCAGGAACTTGACTCTTGGAGGCACAAACTCATTCACTGTGTAGGTAAGCTCATTTGGAATTGTGTGTGTGCGTGTGAGTGGCGTGCCGGAGTGTGCCGGTTACTGCGTGTTTGCCTTTGGTTTTGTGGAGTGTAAAGAGCAGAGAGCCGGGGCAGTAATGTCCAGAGGAAAACCTATAGGTTTCCATGAAGCTGTCATTTTGGTTACGCACGGTTTTCTGGCGCTGGCCGCCTCCCTCTGGACATACCCAAAAATATTCTGCCCTAAGTTGTTGAGGTCATATCGGCCATGTTGTCAGATGTTTCACCTGCGGGTTTGAGTTCGGGACCTGTTGGCTGTGGGCTTATTAAAGGGTTGGGGGCTTTGGAGTCGCGGGTCCTTTTTTTTATACATTATTCCATAGGTGTTTATTTATTGTAAGCAGGACACGTCACGTGTGCAGTTGGAGCTGCGCCTCAGCCAATCAGCTTCCCTGCTACTGGCCGGTCCGTGCCCGCGTGCGCGCCACCGGGTTGAGTATTTGGTGTGGGGGGGAGGGAAATGCGCGCTCTCGGTGTCCAAACCTGACGCCCCCCCCACTGCCCTGGAAATCAGCGTTTGGGAGCGCGCATTGCTGCATTGGGAAAATGTCAGTGAATAATTTTGTGTTTTGGGGGAAGGTGCAGCAGGGGGTCTGCAGGGAGAAAAGCCTCAGTGCTCGCCTGTGAGCCGCGCTTGGTACTTGTTGAAACGCCGCTTTGGGTTGCGGAGGGGAACTCTGCAGCTGAGATGTGTCCTGCAGTTTGCATTAAGATGCACATCTGGTGTGTTTAATGTTGGAGCAGGACAACAGCTGTTACTGAGGGGACAGTTAACAGGCGCGGCCCTGATGTGTCAGTTTTTGTCTTGATGGGAAAACTGACACTCAGTTCTTATCCTTTGCTTTCACTTTAGTTCATGTTGACATATTTAAGATTTTCTCATCCATTCATCCTCCCCCTCCTTCCTCCAATCCTCATTTCTGGTGCATTTCTTACTCTTAATCCGGTTACATCGACCTCTTCCGATGTCAGGGCAAGATTATCATCCACTCTTCCCTCTGGTCTCCTGAACTCTCCAGGCTTTTCTCAGTGGTTTAACGCACCGCAGCAGAGTTGGGATGTTGCAGCTTCACTTGTGGGTTTCTTTTAAATTCTGGTCATGTTTCCGTGCGCCTTCACCTGTCACCAGTTTGGGCTGGTGGGACCTTTTTAGCAAGACAACCTCCTAATGAGGGGATGTAGTGGGAAATTAAAAGGCTGTAATCTCAGATGTTGAGTTTGTGTGATCAACATAAAGTCATAAGTAAACATAATGAGTCTAAACAAAATCCAACAAAAGGCCTTTTCTCTGATGTGTGATGTGAGACCTTGCTCTGAAATTTCAACATGAAAAGGTACATTGTCTCAAAAGTGAGTTTTAACCTATTTTCCGGCTCTACACACTAAAGCTGGTCCCTCCTCCTGCTCCCCACCCTGCCTCCTCCTGCTCCCCCACACAGCAGCCTGATTAGTGCTGTTTTAATGATTAAGTGTGTCACTGGGTTTGAGCTAAAAGCAGCAGAGGAGGATGTTGGTCCCTCCCTACAAGTGTAACGGTTCGGAGAGCTGCAGTTACCGCTAATGAAACGGAGCTTAATTTAAACCTGTGACAACCACTGGAAGGCTGGTTTTCAGAGATCTGAGACTATAAGTCCCTATAGGAATACTATAATGATGCTAAAGTCAATAGAGGTACCATAAGCATGATAAACACACTGAGCTCACTATTATGTGCTTTGAATACATTACCTGCATTATCACAGCGTTTCCACCGGGGAAACAAACTCCACAAAGCAGTGAGCTGACAGTCACTTTGGCTCGATATGCTCTACGTCTGTGTTGTGGCCCGTGTGTGTTAGCTCGGCATGTTTCTTCATTTCTGGTTCGCAGCAGCGGTTTTCTGCACTCAGACTGAAGTCTGACGTGTTGATTTGTTTCAAGGCTCATCAGCTCTGAAACTGTGATAAACCGGAACACTGTAAGAAATGTTTGCTGATCCCAGTGTAAATGTCTTATAGTTTCTCGATTCACCTGAAAAATTGTTCCTGATAAAATGTCAAACAGCCACAACTGACATTTTCAGTCCAAAACCCAAAGACACTGAATAAAGAAAAGCATCAGGCCTTAACAAATGAGATTTGAGCATTTGTTCTTAAAAAATGACTAAAGATGATCAGAGTAGACAGGAGGTAAATACTCTAGTTACTGATCAGTGACCTGAGCGTCGACACCTGAGAAGCTTCCAGACTCCAAAATAAGACACTGTAAGAAAAAAAAAACGGGTTTTTATTCTTCCACAGAAATGTTATTTGACATTTAAAGCCCTCTGTCATGAGTCATACCTTTGTTAGACCTGATGAGTGGTTTAATGAAGGTGGACGTCTTACAGTGCAGGTCACGGTGCCGTGCAGCTCGTTGACACGGCCAGCCTCATCTTTTTGCCATCTGTTGTACAGTAGGGCCTACAAACCGTAGAAAGGTTAACGTTATTAATTGGTAGCAATTACAGCCCAACTGCTGATTCGTTTGGCACATATTCTGGGGAAGGGAGTGCAGCTAATTTGATTGCTGAAAGGTTGTGGCAGCGCCGCAGAGAGACAGACTGTGAGGGGGGTGTGAGTCTGAGTGGCAGATTGCTTTTTTTTTTTTTTTACATCTCGTGTCAACGCTCCTCAGTGGCAGAGCTGCTCCAAACAGTAAGAACGGCACCGGCTGAGTTAGTTTCCAAGTGACCGAGCGACGCTGCCAGCGGTTGTATTATTGCAGCAGTGTGATGGGATCAGGTGTTTAATTCACTGGAATAGACACAAACAGAAAAAGCATGTTTATTTAAATGTCTTAAAACAAGTTCTAATGATATGTTGATAGAAGATAATTTACCCTTCTCTGTATCTCCTGTTCCTAAACCTTAATTGTAACCCTCTGCTGTCCTGTATCAGACCACGAGGCTGCTGTTTGGCAACAGGTCGAACTGTTTTCTGCCTGTACACATTATGTTCTAGCAGATAAACCCATGCCTACCAGCCAGGCTGGTATGGTCAGTAAGACTATTGTTTTCCTTTATTGTTTACCCAGGAAGTCTCTTGAGACACATGATCTGGTGTCGAGTTGCAGCCAGAAGTTTGAAACTCCAATATATCAGTTCATATTATAGAAGGTTAAGGACTCCAGCAGTTATTATTGTGTGAAAATGACATTTTGACCATCATAATTGTCGCTGATTAATTTTCTGTTGACCTGACTTTGATCAATCTATGGATCACACGTAACGGCCACCTGCGACTCTCGTTCTGGTCACGTGACGCGTTGTGCTGGTGCTTTGATCTGCATGTTTCTGGTTTAGGCCTTTTGTTTACAGCTGATTAATGGAGCTGGACAGGAATCATGCTGATTCTGCCAGCGCAGGCATACTGTAGGTTATAAAGACGCCTCCTCCTGTTATGCAGTGCATCATGGTTAACCTGCCGCCATCCATTTGGTTTAGTGTCATTAAATGAACAGATCCCCTGATTTCTCTCTTTCTGTTTATCTGTCTGGTCCCTCGATTATCCAGTGTACTCAAAGTCAAATCCTCGTCTCATCACGTCAACAGAATCCCTCAGGCCTCCGCCACGCCTCCCTCTCAGAGCGGTTGGCTTTTATTTCAGTAATGGACAGATGGACGCCCCTAGAGATCTGCCTGCTACTTTCTCATCTCGCTAATTCTTTTCATGGGCTTTTTGAAAAGCAAAACAAACTGTGGCACATTTATCAGGAGCTGGTGTGGAGAGTGGCAGCGATCCACCCATTAGACCAGCCCCGGTGCCAACACTGTAAATCTCTCCGTGCCCTCTTCATTACACATGCACGCACACGCACCCTCCGCTCGACAGTAATGCATGTATGGAAGTGTGGCGCTATCTCTGGCTGATCTGTGCCAAGTCGAAGCCCCGTGGGAGGAGGGCTGCTCTCTTCGGGCCAGGGTGGGGGTTTTGACTGCAATCTGTGGAAAGGCAAAATACAGTGCACCGCTGGCACCGACTGAACGTCGACAGAAGGTGTGTGTGAACTTCTGCTGAGCGCTGCGCTCGTGTTCGCTGACGTCCTTCCTCGTGTTCAAACACTAAAACTGCCAGAAGAATTCAAGTCACTGTCGTCCTGGTTGTGTGTCTGTTTTCATTTCATCCTCGGAGCCTGAACTCATTTCTGTTTCATCTTGTTTTTGTCAGAAGGGAGACAAATATTTCAGAAAAGAATCTTTTTATTCAGACTGTTAACAGAGCAGAATGTGACTGCTTTAAAAGAACAAGCTACTTTTGAGTCTCATGAGAGGAAGACGGCAGGTGACTTCCTAAAAAACCTAAAGCCTAAAAATGTGTTTGTTCTTTTATCTGAAAACAATTACAGGAGGCATTTGATTGTGTTTTTTTTTTAATCTGCAGCATCTTCAAGAGAAACATATGAGTGTTCAAAGAGTCTGAAACACATTTTTACAATCAGTGAAGAAGATGCTTTGAGGAATTAGACAAAAGTGGCCCCACTATCAGAGTAACTGTATTTAGTCTCCCAGAACAAGAATTTTATTTCATCCTCTTCTGCTTCCCTTCATCTTCAGTCGCTTTCATTTAGAGGTCATAATGTTAATTTACGGATTAATCAAGAGAAAATTAGCCTGCAGCATTTTCATAACAACAAAGTGTCGCTATTAGCAAAAACGTTGAATGCACCTTTTAAAATGCACTTTTTCTTCATCTTCCACAATAAAGAGGAATATTTAGGGGTTTGACGACGACACACTGAACTTCTGATCGATACTTTTGCTATTTTGTGACATTTTTTAGACCAAACGGTTAATCAAGAAAATAATTATCAGATTAATGGATACGGAAATAAAAGTCTGTGTTGAGTTTGACCATAGTGAACTGGAATCACTGTACGTTTTACAGATACTAAACACTGTAATTATTGAATTCGTTGGTTTATTCTGAAAAAACTTGGAGCTCGATGCAGTTTGATCCTGGTTATCTTGTGTCTGAGTCATTATACTTAGACTCTGACAGTGAATCAGAGCCTGGCAGGGTGAGCGGTTGGAATTCACTCCAGAAATAAATACAGACATGTTATAGATTCCATAGATGCACTTTATCATTTCACTATTCCTGGGTTGATACTGTATTTGTCAAGCACTATCGTGGATTTAGCTGCTGGTAACGGCCGATAGGAACTCGGAATGAGGGCTCCTCTGTGTTTGACTGGTTAAAGTCACATGTTTCCATCTGTGTCTGCTGCAGTAACCAGAGTTCTTACTTTTGCTGTTCTGTACTTTCTTTTTATTTTTTAAAGATTTTGCATCTTAGGAAGCAAATTTTCTTTTATTCTTTTTATTATTTATTCTTTTTTTTTTAGTGTATGTTTTACATTGTTGTATTAAAGAAGTGGAATGAAACAGTATATTTGCATCTGTTTTGGGAAATGTAAATTATAAATAGAGAAATTCTGTATTGATCTTTTTATTTGTACAGACAGGGTTTAATTTACACAGATGAATATTGTGGAATCTAGTACATCTTTTAGAAGCAGCTCTTTGCCTTTCTTTCCTTTCCTTCGGGGTTAACAATGACCAGAGTCCTCCATTTCCTTAAACTTGTGCACAGCGGCCTTGACTGCACCTAAAATTTATGTAAGCACTTCTCTGTGTGTGTGTGTGTGTGTGTGTGTGTGTGTGTGTGTGCGTGTGAGTGAGTGAGTGAGTGAGAGAGAGAGTTCCTTTTGTTGAGTGAGCTATACCTGACCTCCTTGGTACAGCTCCCCAGGCGCTGAAGCCACGTGGGCTCATGCACGGTTCGGAGTTTGTGTTTCGAGTACACACACACACACACACACACACACACACACACACAGCGCTGGGGAGGCGTGTCTCGGGTTT
>NW_018128304.1:70298-83756 GCF_001952655.1 Monopterus albus
TACGTGGACCCGCCTTCAGTAGGTTCCCCCTGGTTCTTCAGTAATGGCTGCTTTTGTATGGAGGGTCAGGAAGTTCGCTGCTGGATGTATGTCTCTGTAAGGAGCCTCTTTACACCTTTACAGTGAAGAGCATTTTGGAAAACGTTCAGTCTGCACTTCTTTAAAGAGCTGTGCGAGGGTTAGGACTCGGGGTTAGGCGTCTAGTTGTTGTGATGAAGCTCAGGGAATGCCTGGTGGTTTTAATGAGGAAGTCTCAGTTCTCTGCTTCTTCAGAGAATTTGGTATGAATGGGATTCGTGTAAAAGTGTGCCATTAATACTAAGTAGTGCCTCAGTGTTTGTGAACAACAGGAACCAGCTAATGAGATAATAATGGGGCTGAGCAGGCAGTTAAGCAGGGTTAAGTTGTCATGGTTCAGAGTTACACAGACCGTCTGAATCATTAAAGGGGCAATCTGTAGCTTTGTCAAATGTAAATAAATGTCTGTTGTCGTGGTCGCTCACTGATACAAGATTATCAGACTCCTGCTGCAGAAAGAAGTGCTTCAACAAGACGTTTACAGACACAGCAGTGTATGTTGTTTGGAATAAATCTAAGCTGTGCTAATGTTTTCCTGGGCAGCGTGTGGTTAGTTTGCAGTTCATCACCAAGGATGTCACCAAAAGTCTTCAAGTGAACCCCTTCCTAAACTGACCTCAGATACACATATGTGTTGCAAATTTTAAAAATATTATAACTTGCAATGTTCTCATGACATTAAACCCAGTAAAAAGCTTTATCTATTAAAATCTGACCAAGGGGAGCTGGAGTTATTGTACCCTTGCAGATGTGCAGGCACAGCTGCGGCTGTGTACCTGGGTACCTCTCTGTAGTTCCTGCCGGTTCCGATGTGATAAAGCCTGTGTTCTTTACTGCACATTGCAAATGAAATAGGTCTGGTACTGATGAGACAGGACTGTTTAGGAAGCTGTTACCAGACCACCTGCTGATGTGGACATGTTTTGATTATAACTCTTCTATATATGAGAAGACAGAATCTTTATCATCAAACCACTAATACAACTTTTACTATGGATAACAACAGTTACCATTGTCTAAATGCAGTTTTAAAGCAGACTGTGATACTAGTCCCTAAACGTAGGCCCAGGCGATACATTGATGACGATATGACAGAAACCTTGTTCGATAGGTTGGAAGCAATGGGTGATGACCACATAATGGTGGTCACATGAACAAGCCCCAAACGTGCTCCCTCCCTAGCGCAGAAACAACCAATCATAGCCCTCACTAATGCAGCATGCCAGTCAGGTGTATAGCTTGGTTACCCCCTCAACATGCAGCACAACAACAGAAGCAGCGTGGAACGTGAAGGGGAGGATGGGTGGTTAAAGTGAGGAAGAACCTGTCAATGAAAAAGGACAGGTCAGCTCGGCAGTATGACAGGCTTGACTG
Source organism: Monopterus albus (assembly GCF_001952655.1). NCBI lineage: Eukaryota > Metazoa > Chordata > Actinopteri > Synbranchiformes > Synbranchidae > Monopterus > Monopterus albus. Next base: position 71,751 of record NW_018128304.1, read on the forward strand.
AGGTCAGCACACAGTTAGGGAGAACAGTTTTGACTGTGATTGGGCAAGATTACAGCACATTACAGGCTACACTTTAATTTGTTCACCTAGTTTGAGAGGTTTTTAATTATTTTATTTACAAGTCAGCAAAGCTACTCGGCAAAGTGTGTTATATAGAAATATTTACCTGAACCTCGCTAAAGCTTTGATCGTACTCTAGGAAGGACACGCTTCTCTAGATACTGCAGTCTGGGTATGCAAACACACTCCACATGTGCACCAGAAAACAAGATGGCGACCTCCTGTTTCTTATATTTGGCTGAACAACATGAAACAGTCAAGAGATAGAAAAGATAAGTGACACCAGTGCAGAGGTTGCTGGGCAAACAGCTTAGGAATTTTATTTGTTAAAGGAACAGTGTGGTGTTCTTCAAAAGTTACAAATGGTCAAGTTGAGCACTTTAGTAGGGCGTCATCTGGGCATGTTTGTTTAAAAATCTCTGTACCCGCCAGGCATGGCAACATGCCAGGCTGCTGCTGCCTACAGGAGTATGCTGGGAAATGTAGTCTCTCTGAGGGAGAGAGCGAGAGATGGGCAGGTTGGAAGGACAGAGAGACGAGGACGGAGAGAGAAGCAACGTACAGTATGTTGTTTCTATCCACCAAACCCTGCGAGGCCGTGATGGATGAGGTTTGCACAACAAATGACATGAAAACAATAGGCAGTTATTTGCAATTCAAAGACTGAGTGAGACTTCATTATGATCTGGCCTTGGACATGAGTTTGCTCTTGAAGATGTAGGTAAATCTTCTGCTGCCTTACAGCCAGAGAAACAATTAAAGCACCATCTCTATTTTCAGCTGTTCCACATTTTTGATTTGAAGATTAATCAGTCGCCTTCCAGCAGTTACCACACAGGGTGATACTAGAAAATGCTGCAGATTTTTTAAATTCTCCTTTGATAAATGAGCTTCTGTATGATCCAAAACTAAAGTTGTCTGTATCTTATCTTAATGTTTTTCCACAAATGTTTTTTATTTTTAAGTGCAACAGAAGTCAAACTTAGATCCCCACACTCAAGTATCAACAACTTAGCCACAATAAAACATTGAAACTAATTTAATTTTGATTTAAATTAGGACCCATGAAGAGCAGCTCCTCTGTGTGTTATCTCTGCCAAGGAGCTTATGTTTTACTTGTGTTTGTTAGTTGGTCTGTTCTCAGCATAAAAGTAATGAATAGATTTTGGTGAAATACTTTGGAGGGGTAGAATTTGACCCACAGAATGATCCAAAAGGATTCTACACCATTATGAGATGGGATCAACTTTTATTTACATACACTGTGCTTGGACCAAAGTTACAAGACAACATCCACATAAGATCTATTACACACCAAAATCTGATGGGGATCTAAGTGATATTTGGGATCTGCTGATCCAGAATGTTCACATTTATACAGCTCGTGAAAAACTCTGTGAGACAACAGATAAAGCTACAGACTTGCAACTAAGATTAAATTCTAGCTGAAACGCTGCGGACTCAGTAGCTGTTAAATTTGATGTTATGAAGAAAACCATTACTGAAATATCCTTTGTCTTAAATAACCTTCACACTAATGACATCTGTGTGATTCCAACCATGAATAGGTTTAAATGGTCAATCATATGAGGGAACTGTTTTAGGTGGAATGGCATTATGGGGACAGTGAGCTGTCTTGGTGGAGGTTTGCACTCTCTAAGTGCTGTCTAGTTTCTTAAACGCTGTTGCTGTCAAGTACAGTATGTAATGTTAGTATTCATAACTGAAAAGCTAAGAGCTAACAACAAATTACTTAAATTGTTGCTTAATTTTCTGCAATAAAACTTTGTCAGTCATATTGAAAGCAGTGAAGTGAATGCATGTTAGTTTACTGCTGCAAAGTGACAGAGAAATGCATTTAAATGTCTTTAAAGTTTGGTATTAGTGCTGATAGTAGTCCAGTGGATCGCATCGGTTTGTCAGTAGCAAATGGCCCAAGTTTTCAACCAGATTTCATTAAAACTGAATATTTTTTGAGCCGACTAACAGAAAATATTGTAAACTGACTGCTCAGGTATGTTTGTGATTCAGGAGAGATAAGCCAGAAATGAAGTGGGGCATGCATCATGGTGACCTTGTGGACCATGAGCACCCTGTAGCACAGAGGTCACCTGTTCAATCCCAGTTTCCTCCTGTGAAAGTGTGCATGAGTCACTTTCAGCTAACTGGCACGGAGTCTCTGCAGATAACGTCTCGGTGTGTTCATTTATAAATCAAAACAGAGGTGACAGGACTGGAAAAGGGAGCGAGGATCTGAACCTGTACGCTCACTTGATCTCACTCTGCTTTTATCAGTGCAGATCTTTTGTTCCAGTGTGTTTTGGTCTTCTTCTGCCTGACAACCTGTCACGATGAACACGCAGAGTAAAGGCTAGCGAGAAGAGACAATGAAGGGAGAGCGTCTTCCCACTCTCTCACTCAGCTTCATATCGCTGTCTGTTCAGTTTTTCTGCCTGCGTAGTTCAGTCTCTTCGTTCCTTTTGTTTTTTTCTGTGGTTAATTATATTTGCAGATTCTTGTAACATATCTGCGAGCGAGCCAGGATGCAAAGCCCCGCATCCCGTCAGAATGAGCTCATGTTCAGAGCCGTCACCAGCCGCGTTCAGCAACAAGCATCGGGGGGGGGCTCGGTAGTATTAGCGCTGTTAAAAACACAGTAGGCTTTGTATGCAGGGCAGAACAGAGGCTGCTCCACTGTGAAGGTTTTCTACAGCTGCAGGGTGTGTGGGGGTTTGGCTCACACTGGCCTTCTTGTCATGCTTCGGACAAAACAACAGTCAGGCCAGAAGCTTCTTGTTCAGGCCTCCTGATCTTTGACGTGCAAAAGTAGGGCTCGCTATGTCTGAGTGAATTGAAAATGTGATCTTTTCTCACTAGTGACGAGCTCTAGTGATGTCAGTTTGAAGTGTGGCCTGTCAGATGGTCGGCTGCTGAGCTAGTTGCCGTGAATTTTGTCACATGGTGGTGAAAGGGTGAATTCTACAGATTTTTTTTTGTGTAACCTTTCCTCTAGTGCTACCATCAGCGTGACATTTCCCCTGTATTTCACTTCTGCTGGGCGCCATAGTGGTGCAGTTGTTAGCACTGCTGCCTTACCGGCCGACCCGGGACCTTTCTGTGCAGAGTCTGCATGTTTTCCCTGTGCCTGCGTGGGTTCTCTCTGGGTGCTCCTGCTTCCTCCCACAGTCCAAAGACACACAGCTTAGGTTGACTGGAGACTCTAAACTGCCCATAGGAGTGTGTACTTGTCTAAGTGTGAGTGTAAGTGTCAGCCCTGTGACAGACTGGCGCCCTGTCCAGGGTGGACCCCGCTTCTCGTCCAGTGTCAGCTGGGATTGGCTCCAGCCCCCAGTGTGACAGAATTCCAAATCTCGCTGTGTCTCCATTTAAGACTGACAAAATGTTGATCGGCCCATCAGTAGCGTAAAGACGGTCTCCCGTCCATTCCTGAGGTGACATTCATTACTGCAGCTAGCCAGCTACACAGACTGTGTAGTGGGGAGCTGGCAGGGTAAGGTCCGATTAATGTCCAGGCCAATGGATTCAGACGTTTGTGTTCACGCAGAGCATCCGGTAATGTCTAAATAATTTCAGGGTTGCTGTGTATGCCTGAAAAGGGGGGTCACGTGATATAAATTTGTATAGTACCATGGAAATGCCACAAGCATGAATAAGATTGTTGTAATTAAAGTTTGAAATGTAAGAGCTTTTAAATTGACAGGTAGGCTGTTCTTAACAGCTGGTACCAGATTTCAGACTGGATGGATTTGTCACTCTTCTGACTGACTAGGGCAAAATAACAGACAGTGGCTAATATAAGAAAGATGCCCAACTGTGTGATAAACTGAATGTCTGATTGTCTGATCGTTGCTCATTATGCTAACCGGCTAAAAAAAACCCAAAGGATTCAGGTACTACATGTCGCCCTGTACACTTCAGAGAAGCGGCAATGCAGACATTCTCTTGCAGATCTGAGCCTTTTCTTCAGCGCCGCCCACAGTCCACCTTAACTCCCACCTAACCAGCCATTTCTGTTTCTTTGTCTACAAACCTGCAGTGGCCATTTACCCAGCTTTTTCTACAGGCTGCCTGCTGCTCACATTTGTACTTGTGCATAGTCACAGACGGTTCTTGGCCAGTTTTTCACAGTTTGTGATGCCTTTTCTCATCTTCTCTGATTGTTTTGTTTGTACATGCACTGTGTGCTTCATAGTGTACAAACAGTGCCGTCAAAGCAGCTGATAAATGAAGGAGCTTTGTTGACGGGGAACATTTGTCTGCAGAGAAACTGGAATTTCCTTCACCACGCTCCTTTGTGTTCTCTAGAGCAGCGGTCCCAAAGTGGGGGGCAGGCCCCCAGGGAGGACTGGGGGGGCCAGCTAAATAGGACCGATGTGTACGGTGGTGAGGACGGGTTCGGGCTCCAAAATAATTATACCTATAAAAAGGGAAACCAGCAGAAAAAGTTTGGGAACCACTGCTCTAGAGGTTTCACCCAGAGCTGGCAGAGACGCCGCTGCTCATACGAGGCCCCTGCCTCATCTCCAGAGGTTGGTTGGTGCATAAAATGAGAAGTTTGTTCCAAGCTGCTGTTTCCCTGCACCCTTTGACAGAGTGAACTGTGGTGTGGAAGACGCTCCTCTTGGCATTATGGCACAATAAAATAATTAGTGCGATCACTGTAATGAACCAAGAAGTCTTTAGTCGAACCTATAGACGCTTTGTTAGTCCCTGCAGGGAAACCGGGTAACACACTGTAGAAGAGAAGTCTGCTTTCCTTTATGGCAGACAACAGGTAGATGATGGTGTTCTGCCATTTTCTATGACGTTAGCTGAATTAGCTCTTACTGATTTTTTTGCCATCTTTCTTTAAACATCTGGAAGAGGAAGGAGAATCTAAAGAGAACGGTTGTTGTGAAATGTCATTTGTGGTTTGAGAAACGGATTAAACACTGGATCCAGATTAGGATTAAACTAAGAATCATTTTCATTATCAGTCAATTTGCAACAAATCCTCTTGATTAGTTTTTGATCTATAAAATGTAACAAAATAGTGAAAAATGCTTGTCACAGTTTCCAAAAGCAAGTTACTGATGATCAAAATAGGTTGAAGATTGGTTTTTAATCAGTCATTCCATTGATTTGGTGACTTGGTTTTCCTTCAAATTCAGATTCAAATGTTGGTGAACCCCAGCTGTGAGCAAACCGACTCCTCGTTTCAGCCTGAAGTTTAGGAATTGATGAAAATTTTCTGGCTCTTTTTTTGTTCCTCGTTGCCACGAGCTCAGACTTCAACCAGCTATTAGTTGTATTGTGTGATGTATTGGAGAACAACCCTGTCAGATAATTTATGTTTGCATAGTGCAGAGGGACAGTAAAAATGAGATTTAATGCGTCTTTATGTTTGCAAGAGTTTACATCTGGCTTTCACCCAGCTTTTACACACATGCACACACGCGCACACACACAGTACCCTAGAGGCACGATAAGCGGAGGCGAGCAGCGAGCTGTGCCGTGTGACGGTCAGACCTCAGCCCCAGCCTGTGTGTGACCATGTCACCCTCCGTTATAAAGTCGGGCCCACCAGTCACTCTCCAGTAAAACCTATGGTCAAGCGACAAACGCCGCTCTGCCGCCACGTCACTCCCATCACTCCCATCACCATCGGCAGAACCGTTACCAGTGTTTATATCTCCTCGTCTGCACCTTCTCCATCTCTCCTATCATTACCTCTCTTTTCTCACTTCTGTTCCCTTTTTCCTCCTTCACTTTCCCTTTAATTTCACGTTAATTCTCTTTTGCTTTTCTCCTCTTGGATATTTTTTAAGCCATTTTCCACTTCTCTGTTTTATTTCTTCACTCTTACTTATTTTATCAAACTATTTTTCCTTCTGTCTTCACCTTCTCACTCCTCTGCCTCGGTCTCCTTTCCACTCATTCCTCCGTTTCCTTCTCACAGTCACATTTTTAGCACGTTTTTCTCTTTCATGACTGAACTTCTTCAGTATTTAGCCATTTTCTCAAGCCCCGTTGCTACAGACTCCACTGTTTCGGAGGCAGCAATAAAGAAATCAATCAGGCGCTGTGAGTTTTCTGCTCGCTGAAGGATCTCTTGAATTTTTTTTTTTTTATTTCATTTCTGCTAAGAGGCACTTATATTCAGCAATTTTTTGTTCTGCTAGATTTTCACCACCCACCCTCAAATGAGTGTGTGTTGGCAGACGCGCGCAGTGCGTTGCAGTGACAGCTGTAGACATTTTCGTCTCAAACTTAATTGATGCGTAGGCAGGTTGGTTTTTTTTCCTCCATATTTCCTCTCTGATGGCATTTCTTCAAATGGATCCGTGTTGATTTGGATTATGTGCAGCCTTTTCTTCTTCTTGCTAATATTATCACTTCGTACACTTGTGTACAGATATTATGCCACTGCAGTCATAAACATCCAGATATAACAATTATATGCAGCTTTAAAGTCCTTTGAGCAGCTACATGTACAGACATGCATGTGATTTCATTATTTTCTTGAGTAGAACTGCACAAGAGAAACCAACAAAATCAAAGTGCAGTTTCTGTGTGTTCAGTATTTTATCTGGGAGATGAACTGTGATCCATGTGTCAAACTAATAGCTCTGTCAACTCTCAGACAGGTTCAGAAGATGTTTAACATTTGGAGGATGTAAATGAAATGATTTTTTTTTTTTCCTAACGTGACTGCAGTTTCTATTTATTTTGCATGCCTTCCTCTTAAAGCTGCAGGAAATGCACATAATTTCCAGGTTCCAGTGCCCATATGAAAAGAACGTTAGAGAGAGACGGTTGTTAAGGAGGTGGGGCTGTTTTGGTTGGAGGAGAGAGTCGGTGCAGGGACGACTGGCTGGTGGAGTTGGTCCAGAAACCAGAAGGACGCGAGTCATCACTACAAGACTGTGTCCGGACACGGAGCATCGTGGTCAGAGACATCCACTGCTTGGGTTTAAGTTTAAGGGTTTCAGGCTTTTGTAGAAATCTTTCAGATAAATTCAGAAATTTTATTTTGGATTTTTTGGCTCCATTTTGATTCAGTCTGCCATTGTCCTTTTGTTCCTACTTGTTTAAACGGTCTACTGGCGCTGTGATCCACACCAGACTGGCTTTTTATGAAGCTATGGGTGCTGGCTAACGTACGGTGGTGGAACAGAGCTGACTTGTGGCATAAGATCGTTTGTGTGTTGCCAGTTTGTTACAGTGGAGGAAGTGCACGCCACATGGTCAAAAGTAAAGGCTGCAGCTGTTTTCAGTGCCGATGGATCTGCAGATTGTTTTATTAGTCTGGGCCCAGTCTTTCTCTTTACTTTGCTTGTTGTCCCTGGTCAACATCTAACACCCCAGAATATTTCATTTACGGTCAGATGACGCAGGAAAGCAGCAGATCTTCTCTTTCCATGAGCTGCAGCCAGCAAATGTTTGACATTTTGTGTTTTTTTTTTTTATATATAAATATTTACCAATTTATCAATTCAGTTGCTGCTCGACTAATCAATTAACTCACTTATCCACTTGAAGAAAGTATGTGTGGGCACCGGAGCCTATGTGATTGGGATAGGGGATCAGTGGAGTCCAGCACTGATGGGGGGGGGCTGATCGGGTCTGACTCACCGTGTCAGATGGCATCAGGGATCTGTGCAGGCCAGTTGGGTTCGTCCACTGCAAACTGGGAAAGCGATTCCTTTATGGAGCTGAATTGTGCACAAGGGTGCTGTCATGTTGAAACAGGAGGGAGGGGGACACGAAGTGTTGACACAGTTTGAAACACACCGTTGTCTAAAGTGCTGCTGTAGCAGTAAGATTTAACTGAGGGGCATATAAATAACACCTTTAGCCAGGTAGTGTCCTTTAACAAGCAGCAGTTCGGCCCAATGTGCAGAACCTTTTTTTTTTTTATTTAATACTCCAGCTCGCATATATTGTGATTTGGTGTGGAACAAGCATCAGGCAGATGGTTCTGGAGCGTGAGAAGGAAATGAGAAAGTTTTTTTTTCCTGATCTGCCTTTAATTTGCAGCTACTGTTTCTTTACTTCCAAAGCTGCATGAAACACACTTCTCTACTGTAACCATCATCCCAGGCTTCTCCAGTTTCCACAGTTTTGCCACTGCAGTGAGAGCGGCGTGCTGCACGCTGAGGAGCCTGTGAGATCAGAAGCACCCAGACAAAAGAAGGTACCTGGAAAATTCGAGATCACTAGAGCAGTGAGTGATCAGTTATGTTGTTGTACAACAGTCAGGGAAATACCTGTTCCTGATTGGCTAGGAGGTCAGTCATACGCCTGGGGACCTGGGACTGCTCCGATCAATGGTTCAAACTGTTTTCAGTCAGCACTCGGCTTATGTAAAGCTGCAAGTAGCCGCAGTAACAGTACCTATACTTTGTGCTATGTTAAAGGTTAAATGGTGATTTAACCACGCCCCTCCCCCACCGCTACATTAAATGAGTGTGATGTATGAGATCAGGGTGCTCTAATCACTGTGTGCTCCCCACAGTAACCGGGCTATATTCTTTTGTTTGCTTTGTGATACGAGAGGCGGTGGGAGGGCCATCTTCGTTTATGAATATGTGACTCCTCTGTGTTGCTGTCGTATTTACATCGTTTCATTCACTTTGGAAGGGGGGGTGCAGTGGAGTAGTTACAGAAAGGTAACTAAGGCTTTTTGATTTTTTTTTTTTTACTTGCTTCACCTTGTCATCGCCACTGGCAGAGAAAACTCGAGCTGACCAATCACAGGCCTCGTGGTCGCCCTGACAGGCAGGAGGATGTCAGCTGTGGCAAGGCCACAGCGTCCAGCGGCAGCAGCCGACCGAGGAACTGTCTCTGTGGTTATATTTTGAAAACATTTGAATCAGATTTCACAGTTTGTTCAGTCATTTTAAGAAAACGATGAACTCCCCTGAAGAGGCCATGACCTTAATTCTAGCTTTAGGCAAGAAGCAGTGACGGTGAGGAACAATTTCAGTTTGTCAGAAAAAAGCTTTGTTGTTCAGCGCAGTGTTGGTGTGTCGCTGCCACATTTTCTTGCAGTGTATCACTTTTGGATGTGGTTAATGAGTCACAAACATTTTGTGAACTAAGGTGTGTCGTTGCCTATCAGCGGATCTTTGGACCGTCGACCTTTGGACTCTGAGGATGGATTGGACAGGTGGCTGTTTAGGGAACAGTTCAAGGATGGGTGCAGCCATACACACACAGATGAATGCAACATCCTGTGTGTGTGGGGTGCGGAGCTGTAGGCGGAGCTAAGCCGGAGAACTTTCCTCCATATTAGTGATAATATCATCCAATATTAATGCAAGGAGGCTCCTCTGCTGCTGTGTCAATATTGAACTCTCTCGCTGACTTCTTTTACTCATTCTCTCTCTCTCTCTCACTCACACACACACACACACACACACACACACACACACACGCCCACCGGTAAACTAAGACTGAACACCAGACCTTTGATTTGCAAAAAGGGAAAAATTTATGACCAGTTGTTAAAGCTCGCATGGGTACTGTGTGTGTGTGTGTGTGTGTGTGTGTGTGTGAAGGTGACTTAGAAGCAGCCATGTGGTCGTATCCGTGTGTCAAATAAATTAACATATTAAATTAGCAAATGAACATACGTCTTCATCACTCCCCAAAACACAGCCTGACGTGTTCAATATCTGAAAACGTGACGGTCAAAGTGTTTATTGTCTTATGCACAGTGAGGAAGCGTGTTTCCCTGTGCAATGAACTTTGCCGTCCGCACGAATGCCACACAATATAATTGAAATATAACGCATATACTGTACATAGGTGACAAAATCTAAATCTCAAAATCTAAGGCGCTGTTAAACAGCCAGTGAGAGAAGCATTGAATGGCTTCACTGTAGTTTTACTGTTTATTGTGTTCTGATTCTGATTTGTGAGTTAGTAATGACTGATGGCCGATGGTGTTAACAAGTTGCTTCTTCACTGCGGCGATGTCATGTTAGGCTTTGCAAGTGTACGAGCCACTTCACCTAAAACTCTTGGGGCAGTCTCTGTGAAGCGAGGACACGTTTCTGGAGGGAGGTGTTTCAGGAGCTCCCCAAACCTGAGCAGTTTAGACCGAAAGCCTCCTGAATGGCTACACGCTTCTCTACATGACACAAGTTTAATCACATTTTTGATAAAATGGCCCCGTCACTGCTGCCCCTTGCCTCTTTTGTAGGTCAGTTTGCTGCCACACACTGCTGATAGTGCCAGTGACTCTGTGCTTCTGCAGCAAGATGTTTTTGATACAAGGCTCAGGTTGAAGTCAAATTCAAGCCACTAGAGCCTTTTTCTTGTCTCTATAAAAGCCCTGTGTCGTGACTCCACCTCTGGGGGCTGACGGCGCAGCTGCTGTCCTACAGGGTCACACTAGTCTGAAGTGTTCACCCTCTGACCTCAGAGCTGCACAAGGGGTCCACGGTCAAGGACGAGGCATATCCTCGGCTTTTTTCCATGGGGGCGCAGCAACATGGCTTTATTTCCTCATTATATTTATGTGTGCATGCCTGAGTGTGTTTTTGGCTTTGATAAAGTTTCACAATAATATGTCAGTGGATGCCTACATGTTGGACCAACAAACACCAACCAGGAAGGAGTGCAGAAGTAGCCTCGGTGACATATGAGGTGAAATTCACAGTTTGAAGCTCCTAATGAGCTCATTATGCAGATAAGAGAAATCAGTTGTTACGGCTGCTGTGTATTGTAATAAAGAGACGAAGAAGTGCTACTGTTTAAAATGTAATGAAATCTAGTTCCTGACTTTTAGTAGCGTCTACAAAGCATCATTCACTACACGGTGCCTTCCATGATGTGCACATCGGAGGTTTTGGCTTTGCACAACCCACCAATGTTGGTATTGGGCTCCAAACATCTGGATTCCTGCTTTGTAGTGGTGATTTGCATTGACTCCTTTTTGTGTAATTCCATGTTGAATCTGTGTTGTGGCCCTTGGAATAACAGCTAGCTAGTAGCAGCTAATATGGACCCAAGCTACAGAAGAACGTGCATCAGTATAGTAAATAATGATATGGGGCAGCGGGACCTTTTCTCCATGTGATGCACAATATGGTGTGTAGGATTCATTTCAATCATGATACAAGTAAAAATTCAGTGACAACAATGTGTGACTAGCTGTGTCTACTTTATTCCTCTCTCTTCTAGCCCAGGTCGACTGGATGTCACGTAATCATACGGTTGTATAAATGAAGCAACTAAAGACACTTGGCAGTGCTGACCTGTAGCAAGTAGACGTTTGATTTAAGTTTCCCCTCTGTTACAATATTCCAGGTTTTCCCCAGTTTTTATTTCAAACTGAATTACTTCATCATCAGCTTTTGCCTTTTCCACATTTGAAGTAGTAATTTCTTTTTCCCAGTGTACTGGTGTCAGAGGGTGCGTAAATCTCCAATATTTACATTTGAGTTTCTTAAATATTGACGAAGAAAAGAATAATCCATCTCCTTGGGTACCGCACTGAATCCTGTAATATATCTGTGCACTTTTGTGATGTGAATGACATTTCGATATTTACACCAGGCTCCCCTCTCGGCCACGTTTCTTTACAATTAGGAACGGTGACTTCTACCGCGGCCCCATGTGTTGTGTTCACGTAACGCTGGCGTAGCTGGACGGGAACCATGGCACTAATCTGCTTCTGTGTCTGTTGGGCAGGTTTCTTTGCTTTAACATCATAATGGTTTCTGTGGAGTTCGCTCATATCTCTGTTCAGCACTAGGAGCATGTCTCTCATTTGGTGCATGTATCCTGCACAACACATGCGCTCATATGAAAATATAGGGTTAGTCAATCAGTCAGTCAGCATGGGGCCTCTGTAAAAGCCTCCTGTGTGTGTGTGTGTGTGTGTGTGTGTGTGTGTGTGTGTGTGTGTGTGGGGGGGGGGAGGTGGTGGGGGTC
>NW_018128304.1:83794-90156 GCF_001952655.1 Monopterus albus
TGTGGGTGTGTGGGTGTGTGTTGGGGGGGAGACGGATGGAGCCTCACGGAGCCTCACAGTGGGGCGGCCCGTAGAGAAAGGCTGCTGCATCAGATCCTTTGCGTCTTATTAGAGGAAGAAGATGCCCTTTTCCATATCTGATACGAATCACTGCTTTAACTCTTCAGACTGTCAGAACGAGTCATGCAGCCGGCACCAAATGGTGATCTGTTGTTTGTGTTTAACTTGGTCTGAATCACTTTTAATGTGCAGCTGTTCTGTGCTAATTTTAAGCAGCACTGATGCTAAAACACTGACGTTCGTGTTGTGACAGTGTAGGCCATGGTCCCAGGTTCTGTACGATTCTTCTGCATCTTCCTCCTTGTAGTGGTTTTTATCTGGATTGCATTCACTTCGCCTTAACGTTTAGCATCGACCTGCTGGGGACTGTAGAAGAAGACGAGCCTTTTTGGCAAACTGGCACCTTGGAGGTTAATTACTGTGTCTTGTCCCTGATAAATGTTCACACCCCATCTCAGAATGAACAGTAATTATCACTTTCAGCATGTTTATTAGGAAACCATGGCTCAGTCTTTAACATTTAAGTGGCCTCATCCTTTTCATGCTAAGATTTATTTGTACTTTAGTTGTAAATTATAAGTTTAAGCAACAGTAAAATGAAATGTTTGAAGTTGTTTTAGAGGGACAAATGCCACATCAGTCTTCTGTGAGTGTCGATGGAAAATCCTTCAGTGCTGAACAAAACAGCCCGAGCCCTGGGTGAAGAGGTTTTTTTAAAAGGCATTTTATGGCCCAAATATTTAACCTGGAAAATAATCATTAGCTGGAGCTGCATGACTTTTGCCTGATGTTTTGCTGGCTGCACGACCTTTTAAGCAGTTTGCAGCTGCAATGTGGTCTGTAAGGGTCCCGTCATTTAAACCATGACTGACCTGATTATTCTTCATCTTTTCAGGGAGCACAAACTCCTGTAACGTCAAATCATGTCGTGTAAAAAATACTGGGCAGTAACAGTTTTAACTTCAGCTGTTGACTTTTGTGATTCATACAAAAAGCAGAAATATAGAGCAGGACCAAGAAAACATGGCAAAGTTTAACCTGAATCTTAACTAAAATATTTCACCTAAACATGAAACTAATATCTTAACAATTTCATATCAACAAAATTATAAAAAACACTATTAATGGACTTAATGCAAAACGTGTTTGAAACAATTAGTTGATCGAGCATCAGAAAATCTGTTATTTGGTGCAGTTTGGTAATTAATAGTTTAAAAATGGTCCCAGCTCCACAGTTGTGAGGGTTTTTCTGTTTTATAGCATAAAATTCTAACTTTTTGTTTTTGGACCGGGCCTTGTGTTGGGCTTTAGGAATCACTGTCAGATATTTAATAGACAAAACATTAATAATCAGCAGATTTTTTTCTTTTTAAATGAAAATGTTGGTGAGAAGTAGTGTGTCGATACCTGGAGACTCAGGCGGAGGGTTCAACACTCATTTGGTTTGGTTTTGTGTCATAGCTCTTATTTCAGTGAGATTTCTCAGCTATGACCCATGAAAACATACATTTATTCTCTTAGCTTTGGCTTTTAATTGACATTAACCTGTGTTTTACACTCAGACCAGGTGGACAAAGAAATTCTTTGCAAACTGCATCACAAACCTGCTCAGGTGTGTTTGGATAGTGTTTAGCAGAAAGAAGCACTCGGCTCTTTTACTTTGGTAACAATACCACAGTGAAGTACTGTGTTACAAGTAAAAGTCCTACATTCAAAATGTACTTGAAGTTCCAAAATGTTTTTTCCCCATATAAAATTTTTATTTTGTTACTGAATGATTTTCATTTTGCAGCCAGTAAAGCTGTGGCTTTGCTTTAGACTGCACACTGCTGGGTAGCTTGTGAAACTCCCTCTGGGACCTATAATAATAAATCCAATTATTTTTCTTAAATATTTTGCATTATTAATTAGAATCTGCATGTTATCATCAAGGTAGTCATTTTTTTGTAGCAGTATAAAGTAGCACAAAATGAAAATCCTCAGTCATATGTGGGAACAATACCTGAAATGATAATGTCCTCTGTTCACTGTGAAAAGCGAAGTGTCCTATAAAAATTCCTTAACATTTTTAAGCTCAGCGGAGATTAAACGTGATCACAGCAGCAGAGGCTTCACGTCTCGACTGCACTCGACTCGGCTCCGCTGGTAAAAACAAACAAACAAACAAACATTTATTCTGCGCCGACCACAGAACCTTGAACTTCACCTCTGGATTTAATCACTGGCCTTAAACGCTTAAAGAAATCCACCCCACGCCTCCACTGTGTTTGGATTGGGGGGTGGGGGATGAAGGTTATTAGAGCTGAAAAGCCCCCCACGGCGCGTTAGCTGGCCGAGGTCCTGCCTGCACAAATTGGATTTTCCGCACGTGTTTGTGTGAGCGACGAAAGGCTTGTGTGCTGAAGCATCATTACTAGTGTGTGTGTGTGTGTGTGTGTGTGTGTGTGTGTGTGTGTGTGAGAGAGAGACACGGCGCAGCGAGTCACTGTCTGTGATCCTGTTGCAGCTCGGTGTTCACTGAATCCTTCAGGCTGAACGTCAAAACCCATCGAAGCTTTTAAAGAAAATCTGTTAAATGCTGTTGGATTGTTTCCACTCTGTCCAGAACAGGGCCAGTAGTTTAATCTGCACTCTGATCAGAATCTCTTAAAAGATGAGTCCAGCTATTTTTCTTATCGATACATCTCACATTTTCTTTACATTACTGACGACTGTTTTCTGTTCTGGTCTGAAGTGTGGATGGGGATGGGTGCAGTGTGGTTGACTGCGGCGTATGTTAGCTTTGTTTCTTCTTTTTTATGCCTCCACACCAGAGACAGCCGTGGTCAGAGACTTTGTTTTGGGGATGTCCATCTGTCCGTCCTGCTGTCATGATATGCCTTCAACTCCTTGAGGGGACATTTTCAAATTTGGCACAAACGTCCACAAGGAGCTCTCTGTACTTCTCTGTGGAAACAGTCTCTAAGTGACGACGGCTCATTTCTCACTGGAAATTATTCACTGGAGTTGTACATGTCAGTGTAGTGATAACTTGCACTTTGCCAAAAAAATACACATTTATACAAAATAGCTTATTAAATTCCTTCAGAGTTTTCACTGCATATATTATGAGTATTAAGAGACGTGGATGCATAGAACTGTGACGGGGTAGTTCAACTTTAAAGCCTGTAAATCCTCCAGTATTTATATGAAGGATACAGTACAAAAAGACAAAAGATTGGCGTAATTGGTCTTATAGAAAGCATGGACTGACTCTGTTGTGGATTCAGCGCTGTCTCTTTGTCCTTTTTCTCTTCTCAAACATGTTCTGATCTGATTTTTGTTGACTGTAAACTCTGACAGACTCACTCCACTGGCCGGGAACAGAACAGCTTTTTAACACATGACAAAATCCACACAGACCATTTTGGAGAAAACAACCTGCTCCACTCTTCTGCAATGTTGTTCCCTGTTCCAGATCGTTGATCCTAGATTTTGGTAAACCTGTAATGGGTCTTAAGTTTCGCTTTCCTACGAGTTCACACATGGAGACATCAACATGCACAACAGAGATTTCAAACCTGGTGTTTAGAGAAACAGACATGTGACCAGAATGTCGTCGATTTAAATCCCTGGTGAGTCAGAAGATAAAAACTGTTCCCTCCCTCAAACGTTTGTTGGAAGAAGTAAAACTACTCTGTTACAAGCTGCGTTAGCATCAATATATATTTAAAGTACCAATACAATCGGTCATTACGCAGCGCGGCACATTTCACGTTAATGTATATTATAATTATTGATGCATCACTGTGTCTATTGAGTCAAGCACCCAAATAAGAAATAACTTGAATTATATCACGATACGTATTGATACCAGCTGAACAGAAGTCCTCTGATAGAGGCCATAGGGGACTGATGGGGTCCCTTGAGGTCAAACCTGTGACCTTACAGGTATGGACAGATCTATGACCTGTAGCACAGTCACATGACCGCGGTGACAAACACCATTTTGTCTGTTGTGCTGGTTCCTGATTCCTGTCTTCCCCTATTTAGACTCTGGTTGTTTGATTCTTTTTGAGAACAAACTGCTTAATGTCCACATAATGATGCCGAAGTCGTGAGTTGTTGCAGGACGCTGCAGCGCACACCTCCGACTTCAGCTCAGCTAACAAGATAAGATGTCGGCCTTGTTTGCAGTCCACCTGAGCCCACATGTTTCTCATTTGATAAGAGAAGGCCTCATTTGTGCTGGGGATGTTTTATGTTGCACAGTTCATTCATTATGCTTTGCTGTCTTGAAAATAATGGTAGTTTAGCTCATCAGATCCAACCTCTCTTTGTAAAGAGCTTGACGGTAATTACCAGCGGAAGATTGGACTCAGAGGCTGCGTGTTAAGAGATAATGAAGTGGACAAAGGCGTCGTTTCACAGCTCCTTGATGCTAACGAGGAGATTTAGCTTGTGATTGTTGATTCACCGCCACAGAACTTTCCTGCAGTGTTGCGTTCAGTGCTGAACCTTTGCCACGTACAGGAACAAACCCTGTTCACACAAAGCGTCTGCAGCAGGCCCCCACACAGTTCCCTCACCTGCTCTGAAGCTAAAACCAAATTAAAATGAAGTTGTTTTTTTTTGTTTTAAGGGTTAGCTCTCCCAGAATAGAAAAATAGGATCATGTAAGCAGATATGTGACTGAGGATTATATAATACAGTGGAGGTGAATGGAATTTTTTGTTCACATCGCTGAAAAATTATATTCCAATAAACATTAGGCCGTTTGTTTCTGTGTGTGTGTGTGTTTGCAATCAGACCTGGCAGGTTTTTTTCTAGAAATAGTCCCTGTCTATATGAGATCCAGAATTCTGGGTCAGATTGGAAGCAAAGCCATCCACCCTGAACCGCAGTTGCATAAAAAAAAAACAAACTGAGAGGCCAAGTATACAAGGATCCACATTCAGTCTCCCTAACGCCCATGAGGACAGTGCAGCGTGATCCAAAATGCAGTCGACCTGAGAAGACCCGCGACACTGGCAGCACCTGACAAGCAGCTGCAGTTCAGCAAGAATAGCAAAACCTGTTTTTGCACTTAACATAATTTCTGTGTGAACTGTTATTGCCACATGATCGGCCCTGATTGATGATCTGCTTGGAGCCATTTGGGTTTCAGGCAGTGCCGCGCGACAGCATACGTCTGTTCGAATGAATGTGAACGCCACCTACAGTCTTGGACATTACGTTGGAAAATTGGCACCAACAAACAATCAGACAGGACTCTCTGGAATAAATACTTAAGCTGGCTCATTTTCAGCCTGCCTGGGAGTGGGAGCCAAAGTAGACAGGGATGAACGTAAACACTACAGTGCCTCGATGACGTAATCAAGTACTTTGATGTACGGTTCTGGCCCTAATTCCTGTACCAACTCTTGGAGGTTTCTGAGGAGCTACAGTAGTTACTGATCTGCGTCCACTATGGGAGGGGTCAATGTCGGCCACAGACAGAAAATAGAGCTGTTTCCACCAGAAAGTTCCTGGTACTTTTTATTCCCAGGAGCTGTCTTTGGGTTCAAGGTCCCTCGAGCACATTGCGATGTGCATTTCTACAGACGAGCCGAAGCCAAGTGACGATTAAACAAATTAGCCCGCTGATGTAAACAGTCGGCCATGGTGGATGACGGACTGCAGGCAGAGCTAAAAGTGACACTTTCTGCATGTTTATGCTCGTTTAACAGGTGCATTCACATACAGTAATGAGCATAGGGTTTAACTCCGATGTCATGTTCTGCTTCGTGGTCTCTGACTTCTGCGAACACCAGGAAAAGCCGCTCACCAAACACCAAAACCATATTTTCAAATCCTCTATTGTAAATATGCCTTACGAAATGAGGACCCAAGGAACTTGTAGTGCGTTGCATCACTGCACCCAAATCATTGTTCACACTGGTGCACTGATTTTACTCATATGTGAGTGAAATGTTCACACTGTAGAGACTGTATCAGTGATGTTCTGCGCTGCAGGCCTCACCCTGATGGTTCTTGGACCTTCAGAAAGTGCTACCCTCTGACTAGCTACTTTAACGGGGGTAGAACTACTCCCTGGAACAAAAGTTGAATCCTGGGTCTAAAGAGAGAGATTCAAGGCCAGAAGAATGACCACGTTCTGAAAGTCTTCTGTTTCCCGTGAACTGCACATCGCTGTTCCTAAAGTGTCTGCTGGTTGGGGGCCCATTGGTGCAGTGAAGCAAGATGTTCTTCAGAAGGAAAGATCCTGTCTCAGTAACGGCTTAAAAACATCTTGCTTACGTTCTTCATCCAGCTGAAGCTAG
>NW_018128304.1:90180-98825 GCF_001952655.1 Monopterus albus
TCCTGCTGTGAATGATTTGTTCCTCTGTGAAAAGAATTTGGAGTGAGGTCGATAAGGAAACTGGTTCTCCAGGCATCGCAAAACTCTAATTCATTTCTCGGTTTATTGTTGAATCTCTGATTTGTTCATTTCCTGTTTTGTTTTTAAAAAATGTTTTTTTTTTTTTTTTTTTTTTTTTTTTTTTAGCCCCATCCTTCTCTGTAACCTTGTAGCGTAATGAAGACCTATACAGTCATGTGGGGAGGATCATGTATTGGCCATTGAAATGAGACACTTGTGTTTGTCAGGGAGGGATGAGAGCGGTTTCAGAGCAAAGGTCTGAAAGTACTTCAAAAATGCATAAAAGCCAAGTTGCTTTCTTTAAACCAAGTACAATAACAGCTCCAGCAGAGTATAGTGCATGCTTTCATCATGTTTGAAATCTTCAGGCTGTGTGTTGACACAGCTCATGTGGCACTGCGACTTGTGCAGAGGTCCAACAGGAGGCCACGGTAAACAGAAGCGGGACATTGATCTATGCCTGTTTAATCAAGTTGTTCACATTTAATTACATTTCATCACAAAGGGCTCTAAACGGCAAGGACATGAATATGACTGAGTTGTGACAGAAAGGAGTTCAGAGTTTGAGTCCACGTGTGAGTGATAAGTAGTTCTAACAAAAGTGTAACCTGAAAACGTTATTGACAGCGCAGATGTAAAGATTTTCTGGAAACTGTGAGGCCTCTGAACTTGCACATTAAATGCTTTTCAATCCAAACACAACATGACAAACTGAATCAAAGTGTTGAAGTCTGCTGGTGATTATTCAAACTTGAAAAAAATGGTCAAGATTTATCCTAATCAGTTAACTGAAGTCCTTTGTCGGCTGCATTGGTGGTGGACAGGCAGGTCTGGCTTCTTGGCCGTTGCACCACACCTAATCACTGGGGTTGCACAAGCCAGTGTGCTGCTAGTGCCAGTTCTGAGCTGGATGAACCGGGCAGGCTGCAGTAGGAAGGGTACTTGCTGTCAAAAATAAATAAAAACCCAGGCCAAATCACACATGCAGATCTATAGAGATGGATAATTCTGTGGCGATCCCTAACGGTGAGCAACGGAAAAAGTCAGAAAATCTTTTGTCGAGCACTAATAATGGTAAAAATGTGTTGGTTTGACAAAACGAGTCACTTGGGATTTTATATATGTTGATAGGAATTTTCTGCCTTTCCATTGTGTAACTGATTTATCGTGAATATAATCAAACATTTTACCGATAATGAAAATGATCATTAGTTGTGCATCTAATTCAAACCTGGCAATATTTCTGGCTAAACGTATCAGTTGAATTAACTGCTGAGTGGTCACCATAATGTGGAACTGATTACACCTGTTCACCTTGACTGGATGTGATTTTGCTTGATTTTCAGTTTCCTTTCAGTCCCTCTGATCTCAAAAAGGCTGTTTTCATCCATAAGGTCTCTTTGGACATAAAGCCCAAGTCGCTTGGGAGAGGCAACAAGCTGCACATCAGTGATTTACTGTAAAAAAAACAAACAAAAACTCTCGTTACCTTCATTGGACTGTGACGGTATCTACGGGGATGTCACATATGGTTATTTTGTACGTAGTATAACTATGTGAAGGTTGCAGAATTGTAAACGGACATAACGGATGGTCCAATGGCGACTTTTAAAGCTGCTGTGTGGCAGCGTTTCAGTGATGATGGCGACACTGTGATGTAGAATTATTTTAAATACACTGGTTTTTTTTCCATTTCCTGATAAGTAGCGGTTTTAGAGATGTGAGGTTTCTGCCCGACAGCGATGATGTAGTACAAAAAAACCCGTTGATTTATTTAGTAAGGGCCATATTTTCATATTTTTCTTCAGTTTTGAATATTGTGGAAGATATCATATGGTGGGTTTTTGGTATTGTTACATCCCTAATCACCAACCACCATGTACAAAGTGTTATATTGGCTTTTGTGACTAGTTCCATCCAGTCTGAATCTTACCCGAACCCTCGCTGACGTGTGGAGGAATCGAGGCTGGTAAATGTAGTTTGTGTTCCTGCCAGTTTTTGAGTCTAAACAGATTTCTAGTCCCTTTATCTTTTAAATAAGCATGGTGAACTTGGATGTGCTTTATACCAGTGAAAACCCAAACGACTTTGTGCACACCCTAATCACATTGCAGGTTTATGTTAGTTTATCGTGCTTGAGTTCCCACCTCTTCATGTGCATCTCTTTATGGCAATAAAACTGACCAGTAACTCTTTTAGTTTTGAAATTCTCATGACCGAAGCATCTAGAGACGCGTCATCGCATGAGATGTTGTGACATTTTCTGGTGGGGTTAGTTAATTCGGATTAAATCGTCAGTTTACTTGGAAGGTGACAGGTTCACAAATGTTAGGCATCTCAGTGCTATTATTTGTCCAAATACAGAGTCGACACACATCCCAGAGCTGAAATAAACCGCAGTGTGTCAAGGCAAACTGGTTCCAGTTCATCCCAGTTTAGTGCCAGTCCAGTGTGTATTCCAGTTTGTTCTCGGGCATCTTGCTTCATCAATCCCCTTTTGTTTTTCACTTCAGCAGCCAAAGTTAATTGGCAAAACCCCCGATTACCACTCACATTCCTTAATACCTGAAAACCAACACACACCCCCAACTTTCTCATTAATTTGCTCAAACACACAGACTCCCCCGTCTCTCCTGCAGTCGTTTTAAACTTGTTAGCACTTTCATACGCGTGCACTTCCTCCTCGTCTTGCTTTGTTCTCTCCTGTTGTTTCCACGTCCTCTCTGCACACCTTCTTAGAAGCACAAGTAGGAGGGGGTTGTATGTTTGTACTGGATGTCAAATAAATCAAGCAGCAGTAAAATTTGAACAGGGAGAACAGATCCTGTGCAGAAAGGTAATACCTCAACATATTTCCAGGAACGAAGCAGAGGGCAAAACCATTTTCGTCCTCCTTCCTGCTCTCCACCACGTAATGAAATAATTAGATAATTAGACGAATAATTGGACTGAATTTTTTCCCTTTCCTCCTGCTGTGATGTCTGCTTGGCTGCAGAAATGAGCAAACAAAGGGGCACAAGGGCAGCTTTCGATTTAGAGCAGCACCACACCCATAATCTGAGCCTGCTCCAGTGCATTGTGGGGGAGCAGGGACCCACATCTGCTTTGCTTGAGATTCGCACTTTGAACACGTTCTGGAAAGCGATTCTTCGCAATCGCCCGTTGTGCTGCTGCTTCGTGTTAGGGGCTGATTCTTCAACCAGTCACAGAGTTTTCTCCCCGAGCCACGACCCTGTTAAAATGTTGAAGGTGTGACTGACTCCATGCTATGGCCATTTTAATGTAAACCCTTCAAATTCACAGTTTGAAGTGTGGTGTAGATTCTGGGGTCGATTCTCCTTTTTATGAGACGCCACCCAATTCTGATTGCTTTTACAAGTGTGTGTGTGTGTGTGTGTGTGTGTGTGTGTGTGTGTGGTATGTTAGTCACAGAAATAGACGCCAGCCTCCTTTGAGCTCATCACCGGATACTTGAAAGCGATGAGATAAGATTAGGGATTTGGTTTCCCAAGAAGCCGTCAGATTGAATCGACACGCCACGTTCAGGCTGTGTGTGTTTGGTTTATATGTATATGTGTAGTTTGTTTTTACCAAACCCCTGCTCAATCATGCACATATTTGTTCATTCACTTTCCTCCTCATTCCCCAGGACATGCACACGCTGCACCAGTGGTTGTGACTTTTGGTAAACAACCTTACTACTGTTGTTTGTTCTCACAGATACACAAAAACGGCTCCACAGTCCCCCTGAAGCTTCAGTTTGAGCTTTCTATACCTCTCAAACATTTCAGATGTTTACATCACACCTGACAATTTGGAGTTGGGTAACAAAAATCCATCTAAAAGTGGTTTAATTAGGAGCGGTTTCTGTGCTTTTATTGCCTTTTTTAAGAATTGTGCATGTGGAAAATAAGATAAGGCAAATCACCATTGATTAAAATTCATTACTGATACTGTTGCTTCAGTTCCTTCAGACTAATTAAACAAAAGTTATTATTTTGGCTTATTTAGTTTGGTTTTTATTGGCAGAAACTTTTACTGCATGTTTTAATAATATTAAAAAGCATATTTAGAATAGTCTAAATCTGCACCGAGGTCTGAGTCTGCATAGAAACACAGTGGCAGGCAGCAGTGTGTGTGATCCATGTGGCAGAAGTTCATTAGAAATATGTTTTCTCACTGTTTAGAATCCTTAAACCCGCATCCATGTGTTCACAGAATCGGGTTTAGATTGAGTCTCACGGTGTTGAGACGAAAACCCAAGTGAAAACGTACAGCATGGCCCTTGATGTGAGTAGAGGCTGAGCTGGTGTGTGTCGTGATTAGATCCAATCACGGGGATGACAGGAAAGCCTACGAGTCAGGTGACAACTATCATGACTACCACTAATCCTCTGCTGAATATCATTACATTTGTATGTTTCCATAAGGAACCTTTTTAAAGAATAAAACTGCGTCATCCAGAAGGCTGGATATATTGCCGACAGCGGTAAACTTGTCTAAAGCTCCATTTGTTTTCTTTTGTGTAAACAACAAATATCAGGGCTGTTCGTGCTTCTCTGGCTGTTTTGTCAAAATGGCCGACCTAATAACAACCATACAGAGAATGTAAGCAGACAAAATGATGATCAGTCATGAGATTAACCTTCACTGTCACTCTGCTTATTGCCTCACACTACATGGACCCTGAGTTCTGGATAGGCATTGAGGACACTGCTGCTGCTCAGCAACGCTGTGTGGATCTCACACTTTTCTGCTTCTTACCAAAACAATGGTACAGTATGGGTACAGGACGTGGAATGACATCCGGCTTCACACGTGCATGTCCCAGGCCTTTGGATAGCGTAATGTATTGCTTACAGGAAACCCATTTCATCTATGCATTGAAAAATCTGAGGCTTGTTGTAACGTTTTCAGAATGCTGCACATAAACAGGTTGTGTACAGGACTGGGTTCAGGGCATGTTGTGCCTTCATCCACTGACCAGGTTACAACGGTTTGTGCATCATAATCAGTGACTCATTCATCAGCTGACCAGTAACATCCAGTCACATCCATGCAGCTCTGTAGGGCAGTCTTTAAGACCTGATGCCCTCATGCCAAGGCGACGTGTAGTAGTCCTCCTTATGTCTCTGCATCTAAACGAACTAGAAGGGTTCCGGTGCTTTCACTCCGCTACCAGCTGTGTGATTTTGGAGATAAAGCTGAGAGGTGTGAGGACAAAGATGCCTTGGCCACAGACGTTGTCAGCTCTGAGGCGTTTAGTCTGAGTCTGCCCAGCCCTCCTCTGCATGTTGTCTCACTTCCTGTTTCCTTAAGCCCAGACTGCTGTTAGGGTTAATTAGGTATTGATTGTTCTTGTTCTAAGGGCCTTGGTCATGCTAAATTATTAATGCTCATGCAGCACTATATATAGCTCAGGTCCAGTGGTCACAGGAACGCCGGATGCAGGTTCTTTCTTCCTCTGTGCAGTGTCTCTGTTTCCCTGTTCACTGATTAATTGCTCCTCTTCCTTCAGTGTTGAGTTCCTTTCCACAGCTGTCGGAAATGGAAGGATGAATGTGTTTGTGTGTGCACTTTGATTTGGCAAGTATCCCCTGAATGGGTTTTTGAGCTGCTCTTAACAAACAGTAGTGAAACAGCACTGGGATTTCCTTGTAGGTGTGTAGTTGTATTCTTGAGCTGTGGCTGAAAACTGCCGCCACCACCATTGTCTTCTCTTCACATTACACAGCAGCTGTCTGTGACCGTTTGTCTCCGGGTTAGAAAACCTTTGTTTTGCACGTCTGAGTCTGTCCATGTATGTACTCTTGTGTTTTTGTACCCGTGTGAGTCTCTTTAAGTTCATGTGATGCTGCTTGCACTCCATGAAGTGAACGAAACGACCCGGTGGAGGTTTCAGAAACTGTGTGTTTGGATAACACATGACAGAATGATGCCATAATGTGTGTGTGTGTGTGTGTGTGTCTCCTGTGTCATGTGTGAATGCTTTTAGGCCCAGTGTGTTACGGTGCTGACCTACATTTCTGAAACTTTCTGTCTGTGTGGCAGGAGACTTTCAGCTGGCATCTCATCTGTCCAATCACATCCTTGCTCTGGTCTGTCCAGTCACAGCTTCAGCCTAACACCCTCTACCTTTCGTTGGTCGCTGCTGGAGTTGCATTTGACACTGACTGTCCCTTTAAATGTGAACCACCTTCTCTCGTGGCCCAGATAACACGGGGCCAGTGTGGCTTTGACTTTTAGACCAGATTTCTTGTGCTGCAGCCCTAATCAATGCTGAGATGAAGAGGAGCTGGGTTTCTGTGCATTTTGGCAGCTGGAGAGAAGGACACACTGAAACTTTTGAAATGGTTTGATGTTTCTCTCTTTGGGCGTCCAAGCCGCTGCCTTTGTAGGAGTGTGCTTTTCTATTTCCTGATTAAATGAGAAAAGAGAAAGGAATTGAACAGGTGTAATCTGCAGCCAGTTAACTCTTTGGGCAGTGTAAATCACCAAAATTACAGTACAGCTTCTTGTTTCAATGAGTCGGCTGCAGCAGCATTTTGCCCATTGTGCACCTACTCAGGGTCAGTATTTCCCCACATGATCGATTCTGCTGGAATAACAACTGAATCCGTCTGTGGTCGTTGGGCCAAATCACTACAGGATTAGTAATGAGAGACTTCACTCACACACACGTTGAAAACAAACAGACTGAAGTAGATTGCTCGTCAGAGCAGACGGTACAGGTGTGCTGCCAGACTGTGTTGACAGGTAAAGCAACAAGCTGTTTGCTTTCGTCATCCTCAGTGTTTTTTGTCAGTATCGTGCCAACTTAAATGTGACCACTAGGTTGTTTGTTTGCTGCAGCTACAGTCTAGAAAAATCTTCTGTGCTTGTTTTGTCTTAGTTTTTTTAAGTTCATTCCACCCCAGCAGCATATTGCATATGGGGGGGAATGTAAATTCTTTTTGACAAAAAATGAATTGCAAATGAATGAAATGTAACTGGAAAAACAAACTAGTTATGATGACTTTCATTTGGTCCTTGAGGGCATTTATATCCATATTATTTGATTTGTATTTGACTTTGTGGCCCTGTTTGCACATAGACCTACAGTATTAGGATGCTGTAGCAGTGATGGTACAAATAAAGGTCAAGAACTTGAATGTTTTCAGTCACATGACCTCAGTCATGTGTTTTAATGCTGAGGATCAAACTGAAGGCAAAAAGCCCCCCAAACCGTGGATGTTTTTTAAGAGACCTGCTGCCACTCGGTCCATCAGCTGATTTCTCCCAGTTGGCTCTACTGCAGTGAAAAATCCCCCTGTGGGCTGAAAAGCATTTTGTCCGTAGGCCACAGTGGTAAAAGGGACACCTCAAACTGCTAACCAGGTCAGTTATCACTCTGTGTACTATGAATTTTTAATGTAAAACCTATGGGCCTAATGGGAGCATGTGGGCGAAGGCAGCAGGCAAGACACCAGTGCACATGTGCAGGGGCCCCACAACATGAAAACAAACTTTTAGCTGGTGTGTCATCGTTGTCTGTGGGATCCACCTCAACAGCTCATAACTAAATATGGCAGGATCAGATACCAAGGATACATCCCATGTCTCCTACAGGCACCAACACTGCCCTCACTTGCATCCTTTCCTTTTGTCTTAGTCCCATCCACATAAGACGTGTGGAGAGAGGAATCGAGAAACCCGTTCCTCTGATGTGTTCGGCATCGGTCACCATCTCATTACTGATAAAAGGCCGTGTCAGTCCACAAAACACTTCCATGAAGGACGCTCTCACGTATCCTCGCTCATGGCTCCCCCAGCAGCCTCCTCGCTCCTTGATGTTCGCTCCTCAAAGCAAATATAAGAGTCTTGGAACGTCCTCAATCAGAGTGATCACATAAGAGACTTGAGACTTGCAGTGCAGGCGTCTGCTGATGTCTGTGGCTGAGAGACTTCACACAGTCGCTGAGCACAAAGGAGCAAACGTCAAGAAATAAATGTGATGAGTTTCTGTTTGACCACTACGTCTGGTCCACTGAAACTGGGTTGTGTATAAAAAATGACCGTGATTCACAAGCTGACATGGATGCACAGAAAATTAAAGGTCAGCACTTTCACCTGCTGTAGTAGTCACTGTTTCAAATGCCAGTGCCAAAAAAACTAAAAATATCCTCCTCCTCTTCCCTTTAATGGGCTGGAAGAGTCCCTGCAGATGTGACGGCAATATAACAAAAAATGTTTATAACCAAGCTGACTTCCTCCATCACTAGTTATTGCACCGACACAGACCTCTGACCTCCTCCCTGAGCTGAAGTGGTGCTGCTGAGGTCGGCTGTAATGACTTTCTAACAGAGAAACACATTTCCATGAAGGCTGTGGCTTATTCCTGCAATCAGAGTATTTGGCCTCACGTGCATGCCCGCTACACTGGTACAGATGAACGACACTTGAACTACGTGCATTGTGCATGTGCGTGTATGTGTGTGCATCTTGAACCTTCCCTCAAACTGCTCTCACACACTCATTAACACACACAAACATGTCTTTGTCTCCGTTTCTCTCCGTCTGCCTCCATTTCTATTTAATGGAAGAGG
>NW_018128304.1:99009-101368 GCF_001952655.1 Monopterus albus
AAAAAGAGAGATTGGTTTGTGTGTGTTTGTGTGTGTGTGTGTGTGTGTGTGTATACGTTGACTATAAATGCTTCCACACCCCGTCTGCATAGGCACATATGTATAATAATCACTTACCCAGCCTTATCTGTGTGGACATTCTGGTGTGTTTCTGCTTCTGCGTGTGTGTGTGTGTGTGTGTGTGTGTGTGTGGGGGCTGTGCATCAGCAAAATAACCCCTACAGGGAAACTGCTTTTAAAATGGTTTGAGTATGTAAAGATTTTATTCTGAAAAACAATACTGAGGTATTTTATCCTGTGTGACAGGACACCCCCCCACCCCCCCTACCATTTTATTTTAGCTGCTTTCCTCTGTGATGGTAAACATATCAGCTTTCATTAACGCTACTTCTCGTCTTGTTTTCACAGGCTTTGAAAGCATCTTGGAAGGCTTGTTTGGGCCGGGACTATTCAAAGATATCACCCTTTTCCAAGGTAAACATGCTCAAACACACACTCGTCAATTCACAGGTAATTTATACGATCGGAAAATGAAAAGTCGGGTTCATCTCTAAAATCTTTCCTTAATGTTTCTTTCAAAACAGACTTAATTGACTGAGTTCAGGAAACAGTGAAGATATCTGTGAAGATAAGTGCAATTAAACAAACTGTTAGCAGATTTTTTTTTGTGAAGCTCCTTTTACAGTTTGCCTTTTTCTTGCCAAAAAATTGTTCAGCATGCAGGAGTTTATTATTACAGCATCTGGCCTGTTGCTGTATGAGTAGTGTAGGAGATGGTGTGGCTGTTCAGTGAACAGACAGTGACAGTGAGAAACACTCTCCCTATCCGTTTATTGATCTACCTGCCTACGGAGTTCAGGCTTTTCCAAACCTGCTTAGATAACGTAACATAACAGTTCATGTTTAATCTATTCCAAATCCAAGCTGTCGCTCACAGCCTGGAGCAGCTGACGTCTGGTATCTGAGGCCAGAGACGGTCTGATTCTTGCTAAGCTGGTAAAGGCTCCAGATATTTGGTGGTAAAATCTGGGGGGCGTGACACTGTGCTGCAGCTAAAAGTACCTTTTTACCATCTGGTAGTACCTTTTGGTAAAAACAGAAACAAACAAAAAGCGAATGAAAATGATGTAATATTGAATGTAGCAGACGACAGATTCTGCTTGCACACAGAATGTGCTACATTTCCATCACTGCTGCGAGATCGACTGATCAAATTTTGGACACCCTCCCCCTCACGAAGCTAATGGGCAGCATGTCCTTTGTCCTCATCTTTGTGATGAGGCCTGTTGTTTCTTCTGCACGTTGATCATCAAACTTCTGCGGACCACTGCGTGTTTCTGCTGTTTGTATGTGGCGCTGTAGTAAAATGACATGCTGTCCTCGTTATCACATTATTTCCAGGTGCCGGTAAAAGCGAGAGATAACTGGCTCTTTGTTTTTAAAGACAAAACCACAGTCACATGATTTTATTTAATTTTTTTATTTAATGACTGAAAATCATTGTCCATTCCTACACAGTATGAATAGTGACCAGCACTCATGGTCAGAGCGTGACCAGCGGAAACCAGTCCCCAGTAGAACCAGTCTGTCTGGCCTGGTATTGTCTCGTTCAACAACTGTAGCAGCTGATGTTACAGATCGACACCGTGTTGTCAGTGTTTCTTAAATTTAGTTTCAGCAGACTGAAGTGTTACCTACACGTCTTCATGCCAGTGTTTAGTTTAATGTACAGATTTCTCTCTAAGGTGAAGACATTTATGGCGAGGCCATCGTAGTACACACTTTGTTGGACCATGAGTGTGTAAACCTGTCTGCTGTATAACAAACTTGTGAACATGAATGGATCACTGAGAAGGCCAGACGCAGGCCCAGGACCCAGACCGAAAAACCGTGAAGGGGCCGTTAACCGTAAACTTTCTGCTAAAACGTCAGATTTGATTTGATTTGATATATTCTTTCAAGCATGTAAAGACAGTTGATATGTCAACACACATAATTTTACACATATCCAACAAATGCTAATCCAATGTCAATTTGCTTATACCTAGTACATGCTTGAATGGAGTAGGAAGAAGTCAGACTTATCCAGTCCTACCCCATGACATCATCTTACCATCATTGGTTTGCAAGCAATAAATGATTCACTTCTACCCACACAAGTATTATGCTAAAAAAAAAATTAAAAAATTATAACAGTGTTAATATTCTTACATAATTACATTCTTAAATACTTATCTTCTACACCACACAAGTAATACAAAGTGTACACCACACCCACAATGTTCCATCTAAATAATCATTAAGCCTGTTCTTGCATATATCTTGATTGACACATACCTTTATATTTATGTTTAAACTC
>NW_018128304.1:102413-117303 GCF_001952655.1 Monopterus albus
CCAAGTCGAAATGACATGTTAAAAATATGGGTTAATGGTTTGCATATCCCCTCAATTACCCATTTAACAGTTGTCATAGTGATACCATCACTATCACTAGATGTTTTGTTACCACATTTATTCACTATCTCTGTAATTTCCTTTTCAACTATGGGCTTCAAAAACATAGAACTCCTGTTCCTTTCGATTGTATTATTATTTATAGTGACGGATGTATCATCTGTACAAATGCTTCTTGCTAAACCAGGACCAACATTCACAAAGAACCTATTAAACTTATCTACTACGTCTTCCAATCTATTAACTGGTGTATCATTATCCATAAAATATAGATGAATCCAAACGATTCCAAAAAGCCATTAAATGATGATTTAACCTGAATCTCTGCTCACTACTGAGTGGATGTTGCACAAGGAGTAGTGAACGGGAGAACGAGGGAGTGTTTCTGGACACAGCCTCTGAGAAACCAGGTCAATGTGGCGTCCTGGAGTCATGTGACCCCTCCCTCACCAATCTAAGCCATTTTTTGAGCATTTCTGGCTCATTTTCCCCTCATGCATTACACGTCCATACACACACATACTGTAAAAGCCCTCAGTAAAGCCAAAACATTCTGGTTTATGGAGCTGCAGACGTTGAAACCTGTGCATGTCGAGTTTACGCTCACACACCAACACGTGAAACATTTAAGTGGTGTTTTGTGGCACTGACACATTCACGTACTTGGAGGAGAAACAGTTGTCATGAATTCTTTTTGCTCAAAAATCCTGCTCTACATCAGTGACTGTGTCGTGTTTCCCAGAATTCCCTGCGCCACTGACTTTGGAGAAGGAGCGTGTGCTTGTTGCCTTTGCTGCAGACAGTTGGTCGTCATGTGGCACATTGTTAGTTGCCCTTCGTTTGTTGAACATCACACCTCACTCACTCCACTATTAGTGGACTTCTTCATAAAAGTTAACTTTGCCTTTTTGTTTTCTTTTCTTTTCCAGACATTGTCAGTCATTCTAGTCCAGCATCCATATGGCAAACACCAACATTTCTACCACACGCACCCGACCTGAATCAAAAGTGGAAGTTTAACATGTGTTGCTTTTGCTCTGTACTTTTTGTTTTTCTATTGGTGCAGAAATGGTCTTTTCCCAGCACTGGTTTCTGATGTGGTTGTTGCTTCCTCTGTCACACACACCTTGAATTTGTCTGTGTTCAGCCATATTTCTAAACACAGACTGGAGTTGTTAGATAAAAGGTACATTACAGCGACAGGCCGATTAATCAGTTGCCGTTACTTGGAATTTTTAGATAATTGGCTGAAATCTGTGCCCATGAGGTAAACTGACAAAAAGCTTTCTGCAGGCAGTCTTTTTTATTTATTTATTTAGTGTTTAGTGTTTTTTTTTTTTGATTATTTGTGGACATTCTTTCATTTAAAATGAGGGGAGTGCAGAGTGCAGCAGATGTACAATTAAAATATTTTCAAATGACTTACTGTTAAATAAATGTTAATTTCATTTAAGCTGATTCAGCCCATTTGTAGTGACACACTGTCACATCTGTCTATAGTTCTGTTGAAATTGACCAATTTCAGTTAAATTCTGTTTAGTTTTATTTCAGCTTTGGCTGAATTGGGTTAGAAGATGTTTAAGGAACCAGGGTGCAGAAGCAGCAGTAAATGATGATGAAGAGGAACACACACGCCTAAAGATTGATTTACACAATGTTCACCAACTGTCACGCACACACACAAAGAAACTTGAGTATGGGGGGGGTCACGTTAGCAGTCTGACTGGAGCTAATTGGCAACTTCCCACGGATATTGTAAGTGGCACAGCCACAGGGTTCAAGCACAGCTCACCTTTGACCTTTTCATTACAGCGAGAGACAGAACAAGAAAGAGACGGTGGCAGACTGCCCATTTATCTGCTGCACGTCTCACAGGAATGTGAGAGGAGAGAGCTGTGTGTATGAACTGCTGCCTGTACAAACAAACACACACAAAGAAAAGAAACAACAACTGTCAGTGTTAAAGGACTAAACTGACATTGGTGCCAGTTTGAGTCCCTCAAAAAGTGACGCAGTAATCTAGTTTGTGTTGTCTAGATTCCCACCTCGCTGTGCTGATGTAAACATGTACTAGGAAGAACCATGAGCGATGAAGGCCAAATGTTGTCTGAGCCGGTCAGGTTGAAAAAGCGGCACTTGAACAAATCGCACAGGTGACAGCCAACGACTGACTAGCACGTGCCTTCTGTGCCTGTGTGACAGAAATAACTCCCCCTACCAGCAGATGGCGTTATCTGTATTCGCCATTCAGTAAGGGAAAGAAGAAGAGTTAGACACACCATGAAGACAAGGGTGACAGACGCTCACCAATGGCGGTCGATGGCCGACTGTCACTTTGGCATTTGTGCGCTGTGTAGTTCCTCACTGCAAAGATCATGTATGCATTCAGTTTTGTTAAAGTCACTTAAAAGACGTTTAGGGACTGATGACACCACGTCATTCAACGTGTCCGGTGTCATTTTGTCCTGTTCCCCCTGCCAACAAGTCTTAAGGTGTGACAGTCCTGGGTCATCGTTGACATATTCTGATAGAAGCTGCAGTGCCGTCTGAGGGATCGGAGAGCTCGGTCATCCAGCTCAGGCTCGGCCCGTTACACACTGAAATCCCTCCATAGTCTTTGGATCTTTTAATGATGCTCTGCAGCGTAGAGGGCGACACATCCACATCCCTTCCTATCTTTCTTTGAGGAACATTGGTTTTAACCATTTCAATAATCTTCTCACACATATGTTGGCAAACTGCTGGTCCTCGGCCCATCTTCGCTCCTAAAGGGCTCGGCCTTTTCTGGGTTCCACTGTTGTACCAAATCATGTGGTCACCTGTTGACATCACCTGGATCATATGGAATCATCATTTCACTGTTTTACCTCATTACTGGTCCTGAAATGCAACATCCCAACTTTTCTTTTTGGAATAAAGCATTAATCCTTTGCCTGTGGCCTTATAATGACTGAGATGATGCCAGTCAGTTCAGGTTCACTGAGAATTATTTCACTTCACTATTGTGTAGTTACACAGGTTATGCAGAAGGCTTCATCCTTATGTAAATGTATTATACTGATCAAGCACCTTCTGATCTGATGGAGGGAGAGTAAGGAGCCTGCTGTCGACTTGGTTACAGCTGAGCTGTTGCCATGGCACTACACTTCCTTTTAAAATCCTCAGTTCAATCCGAAACCACATCACCCGAGTGACAGAAACATACACAGAGAGCAATATGGGAAATGAGAGGAAGAACTGATGACTGAAGGAAAAGAGGAGTGTGACACAGTCAGGACAAGAAAAACAAAGGTCAGGTCAGCTCCACAGAGGGAGAGAACAAAATCAATATGGTCAGAATAGTCTGGGAACACGCTGTATATGTCAGACCAGAACCTCCTATCACCAAAATGTCACTTTTTCAGCAGTAAGAAAAGAAGCTTAAGTGTTTCATCAGCCCACAGGAAGGTGGAACAATGTCCGGACTTGGCATTAAACAGTAAAAATCAGCAAACCTTTGTTGAATATAATGACCATTTTTGCCAGTCAAAATTTAAAAGGAAGTGTAGGAAGTCATGATGAAACAGTGGCTTTAGAAAATTTTACCAATTTATTAAATCAAAATTAACATCTTATTTACAAAAATATTCAGATCCTTATTAATGCAGATACATCTTCAATAATATACAGTAGACTGATTTATTAGCCAGGTCAGTGAATGTCTTAGAAGTTTTAGTGTTGTGAAAAGGAACGGGAGCATCACACTGTGGTAAACGCTTCACTGTCCCAAGTTTGTTTGAAACGTGTTGCAGCATCAGGATTAAAGTGAGTGTTTATTTTGAACAAAGAATAAAACTGATGAGGCTTCACATCAAATAATGTGCTGCTGTGTTGTTTTCAGTGTCACACAGGACACTGATGATTTACACATCACTGTTTTCAGTTTTATTTTGAGTTTACACACTGTCCCAACTAGTCACCACTGCATCTTTAAAAACAAAGTATTGTTAAATTACCCAGAAAACTAATGTATTTGAGTAACAGACAATTAAACTTGAGGTAAAGTACTTTTAAAATCGGAGTTGCTGTTCACTCTTCCACCTGATACACAGAAACAGGAAATCTGTGCAGAGAGAACAGAAGTGTGGGATGTGTCAGTTGTACAGAATTTTAGCGTCCCACTGAACAAGAGTAACAGAGTAACGGTCTTGGAAAGGGGTAATTAGAGCTTTAGGGCATGAATACGTAAACGGTTAGGAGACATTTACCTGCACACAAAAAGGGAGGCTTTCTCACAGTGTTCTGTAAATTCAGTCACAGGTGTGGTTAATTTTTACACAGCATACTTGATATATATAAAGTTAGTCATCACTGTAATTTAGTCACTGGCTGTAATTAAAAGTGATTCATTTTAATGCTCTCATTGTTGTGGTTTGCAGCGGCTCAGCTGTCAGTTTCTGCAGGCCTGACAGGATGTTGAATGAAAACAGCCGTGTTGGGATTTCTCCCTCGATTCCTTTAGACCTGGTTTCGACCTATATCTGGATATTTAAATAGAACACGTGCAGTGGAAACCGAAGACAATGAACCTAGGTTGAAAAGACAGGAAAATTGAGTGAAACAAAGGGTTTCTTTTGGGATTTGTTTTTTTAAACTCTTTCAAGTTGGGTGGTACTGCGAAATTATGGGAGTTAGTTTAACCCTTTGGTTCCTGTCTCCCTCTCTGCTGCAGACTGTGAGCCTGAGGAAGTGTCTGACTGGTCCTTCGATGAAAACTGTCTCTTCTGCTGCTTAAGACGTGAGAAAGCCAAGGTAAGAGACATCTCTACATTTCCTTTCCCTGTCAGAGAGGACTCTAGAGTTTAACTACACTGCTCTTATCCTATAACTGTAAGTAACTGGTGAGTGTTATCACCTTCACGTCACAGCATGAAGGTCCTGGCTTCAAACCATAGACTGCATTATGAATATGGACGACATGACAGCTCCCAGAAGTGAAGCCACCATGAATTGTCTAAACTTAGACACCTCTAAGAGCAGTTGCTTAGAAGATCTTAAGCCCCTTTTCCACCGCCTAGTACCGGCTCAGCTTGACTCAATTCTTATTTGTGCTTCCTTCAGTCAGATGTACCTGCTACTATTTTTTTGTATCACCTCTGTCGAGGTTCAAAGTGAGCAGAGGTGATACCAAATGGTGACGTGTAAACACTGCAGACTAGTGATTGGTCAGAGAAATTGTGTCATCAATGTGAGACGTCCTGGAACAAAGAAAGCACCATTTTTAAAAGTAACGTTATTTAATGCTAACTGCTACTTTACTGTACTGACTAAAAACAGCCACATACCAAGACTCAGCATATCTTTGGTGTTCTCCATTGTTACTGACAGCATCATGGCAGTGTGATGGTGTCGCCATGACAACCAGCTACACTGAGAGGGGACCATCTGTAGTGGAAAACCAAGCACCCGGTACCAAAAGAGAGTCGAGTCAAGTTGAGCCGGTACCAGGCAATGGAAAAAGGGCTAAAGAGATCTACCCATTGAATAACAGTGTAAAATCTCTGAAATGTACGAGGGTACCAAACAGTGCAAAGCTTTAAAATGAATAAAATCTTGAAAGTAATCCCGAAACAAACTGGACGCCAATGTGTTTCTCAAAAGATGAGCAGCTGAAGACAAGACGGTGCATTAAATCAAATCAAAATCAGTCCTAGAGGTGATGAATGCATGAAT
This sequence comes from Monopterus albus, assembly GCF_001952655.1. Lineage (NCBI taxonomy): Eukaryota > Metazoa > Chordata > Actinopteri > Synbranchiformes > Synbranchidae > Monopterus > Monopterus albus. Next base: position 108,186 of record NW_018128304.1, read on the forward strand.
TGGCTTTTCAAAGCTGTTAAATGAAAGGAAGTACTTGACCTTCACTAATAATCTCAGCTCGCTTTAACCACTGAATTGACCTGCTTGTCCATTTTATACCACCCCTTAGTTTTTTTTTTTTACCTGCAGCTTCAAATAGACAACCATGGGACCAGGATCGCAGTTACTGAAACCACGGGGATGTCTGAACAGCCCAAACACTATGTTTTACTTTCAGTAATGAGTAAAAAATATAAGAACCATATTTTTATGTGACGCAGGCAGTCAAATAAGGATGATGATGGGAAACCCTTATGCCAGTCACAGGTAAATAAATTTGATGAAAAGACAGCCCATATTTCTTAAACATAGAACCTAAAGGAAAACACTTCAGGACAACACCTCAAATACCAGCATAGTTTTTGAACCGAGATAGTAAAATACCATGATGTCAAATGCAGCCGACAAATCTAACGGCGATAACAGAGAGGCATGATTAAATCCAGATTGGAATTTGTCAAAAAGTTCATTTTGCTGGTAGACAGAAAATGTCAAACTATTCCTTCCAACACAATGTAAAGTTTTCAATCAGAATCTGCTTTATTGGCCAGGTGTGTCGTACACACAAGGAATTTGACTCTTGTGCATGTACATCCCCATGCAAGGGGCAAGTAAACAGTAAACCAACATAAAGCATAAACAGTATTAACAGGTAGTAAACGATGCAGACAAAGGCAAAAACTACCCAGCAGAAGTTTTTCTTTCATCAACTTAGACGGTATTTTCTTTACAAATGAACTCTCCAATATTTGACAAACACTTTTACCTGTAATTAAAATATAACATCCTTGAATGAAAAATAAGAATACCAAAAACCACATCAGCGCTTGCACTACTGCTGTATTTGTGATGGACTGAGTGGGTAGGAATAACATAATAACTCTTCACTTTAGTCTGATTCGGTGTTTCCATAACACTTCTTTTATGTGTTTACTCTAAAGAAAGGAGAGAACTGCTGCTTCCTGCCTAATACAGCACTTATGTTACTTTTGTGTAGCAGTTCCTTTGTCCACACAGTTTGCTGTTGTTTTTGAGATAATTTATTTTTTTTGTCTAAGGTCTGGGAGCAGTGTTTTTGTTTGATGGCCACAGGTTTCACCATGTTCCTGTCACAGTTGTCAACTTAGTCTCAGACTGCCCAAAATCACGGTGTGGTCCGTCACTTATTTCTGAGCCGATTTTGCTCAGTTGTCATGCAGCTGTATATGCTCCTCCTTACATTATTTTTCATCCATGTTGGTTGGTCAGCTGTTCTGTCATTCCATGTAGTTGTTCTTTCTCTCTTCGTCCTTTAGTTCATTTGGAGGTCTCTGGATGAGTAAAGTGGTTTTGGAGATGTTTCCCAGCGCTAGACGCGACCGGAAGCATTATGTTTTTGGGTTGTCTGTCCAGCCCATGAATATGATATAATGGGAGAGTTTTGGGGGAATTTCTTAAAATTTGGCACAAACGTCCACTTGGACTCGGGGATGAAATGATTGGACATGACAGAAATTGTTAGATTTTGGTGGTCAAAGGTCGAGGTCATGGGACAGATATGAGGGTGTTCCTGTCACAGTTGTCAACTTGGTCCGTCACTTATTTCTGAGCCGATTTTGCTCAGTTGTCATGCAGCTGTATATGCTCCTCCTTACATTATTTTTCAACCATGTTGGTTGGTCAGCTGTTCTATGTAGTTGTTCTTTCTCTCTTCGTCCTTTAGTTCATTTGGAGGTCTCTGGATGAGTAAAGTGGTTTTGGAGATGTTTCCCAGCGCTAGACGCGACCGGAAGCATTATGTTTTTGGGTTGTCTGTCCAGCCCATGAATATGATATAATGGGAGAGTTTTGGGGGAATTTCTTAAAATTTGGCACAAACGTCCACTTGGACTCGGGGATGAAATGATTGGACATGACAGAAATTGTTAGATTTTGGTGGTCAAAGGTCGAGGTCATGGGACAGATATGAGGTCACATCTGTCCCATTCCTGTGAAGTTTACTGGTTGGATACAACCACAAAGTGGTAATTGTAGTTATTTCTGTGGTGTGATGGAACACTGGAATGAGGCAGTGAAAGGGAAAGGGGTTAGGAGGGGCTGTTCTTCCTGCGGCCGTCACTTGGTTTTCAACTTGACTTCGGTCCAGCCTCTGAGGTCGGCCATCTGTCTCCTAAAAAAAATCCCTGCTTCACCACCTCCCCCGTCCTTTAAACCCCATCTGTCTCTGTCTTCGTTTCTGCTCATGCTAATAAAATCATGCTCAACAGTGCACACTTACTTTAGATAAGACTTGAATGACAAAAATCTAAATAAATTACCAGAGAAAAATCAATAAAAAAGCCATGCAGCAGGTTATAGTTGTTTTATTATTATTACTGTCAGACTACTCGATAATTCTGTTTGCCGCTGGTATTGTAGAAATAATGACACAAATAAGACAAAATTAGCAGCAGCCGTAATTGTGTTCTCACATCCTCTTCTCACCCAATACAGTTTTCATCTTTTATTCATCCTTTAGGGCTTGAAAGCTGTCCGTCTCACTGTTATTACCCTCTTGTGAAATGCCAAAGGCGCTTCAGTAGGTGGGAACCATTGATTCATTGATCTGAAGTCATGCAAACTGCCAGCAGAGAGAGCTGAGGGGGTTAAAATAGAGGGAGTGTAGACCTTAAAACATCTTTCATCTTGGTCTGTGGCTTTGTCTCTTGCCATCGATGCACACACACACAATGATATTATCTATCTTTATTCGACAAGCTCTTCTCAAAACCCAAGTTCCAAAATGCTTCACACAGCAAATTAACAACAAAATCACACTTTGTCCCCTTTAGTTTTCAGCCCAATCTCTAGAACAGATGACAAAAACAAAAAAAACCTGAGGGTCTTAAACTGGCTCATGGTGCTAAAGGGTCCTAAATGTAAGATGATAAAAATAAGATGAACCTTTATTAGTTCCACAGTGGGGAAATTGACACGCTACAGCAGCAGACACTCGGTGGTAAAAAGTAAAAACATTTAGGGCGCAAAATCATGTTTGAACTGACATAAAATTGGTCCACATTACTTTGAATGCAAACACCCAAAAATAAAAAGTACAGAGTTGGCTTTAATATTTAATTGAAAAAAAAAATTAGTCAGTACGTCTTCGCTTCTTTGGCAAGTACGCTACTGGGGTAGACGAGTCAGATGAGGCTGTAGAACGGACACCGCTCCACTAAGTCAGATGAGGCTGAAGAACGGACACCGCTCCACTTGTATGTAACGTCTGTGGTAACTTTGGTACCTCACTTGGGTAGACAGACTGCAGGCGAGTCCTCAGATGTGTTGCTGTTGAGTAGGAGTCCACAAAAAAGCCTGACACCCTCCGATGTCATTGTCTGATCAGCACAACTTTGCTCGCTACTATCCCACATTTTGTCCTTACAAACATAATGCTGCTAGCTCACTTTACTGAGAGGTCAACAGGACTGTAACTGGTCCAAGTAATCACTAAGATATTAAAATCTATTCATACAAAACATACTGGGAGCCGGTGTCAAGAAACTAAAACAGAAGTGACACGCTCATGCCTTTTGGTTTTGGTTAAAAGCTCGGCAGCTGAATTCTGTACAGTCTGGGGTCAATTAATACTTTTTAATGCTGGGAAGAACAATAGTGACAGACTCATTACAACTGACAGCACCAACACTGAGAGTGGTTTTCATCCTTTCTCCTCTTCAGAGGCTGAATCCACATGCACACTTAACTGGGGTTTCTTTCATACTAATCTCTTGTTGGCGGACCTGCATCTCATCAGGTTCAAAACCGTGGATATCCTGAGAGAGCCAAAAGCAGTCTCGCCCCCTCGTGTTCATGCCCTCTCTGCAGTCATGTCAATCAACATCATCTTCGTCATCAGCCTAGTTAGCCTTGCTTTTCCTATGTAGGGTCTAACTTCACAGCCATTTGTAAGGGGAAGGGGAATGACAGACACAACATGTTTCTAACATCCAGCAAGTTCAGGGAAAGTGATGATGTGAATATAGTCTCTCTCTGCTTCTGAGTATGGGCATTAGTGATTGGCATTCCATCGCTACATTCACTGATTTTTGATAGGGTGGCCTACAGACTGGCTCGGGGGCCCAGCAAGGCACAGATATGAATTCAGGTCATATGAAGGTTAAAACAAAAACATTATGTAGCACTAAAATGTTCTGTCGCTTGATCGGGTAATAAAAAAAGGCAAAAAAAAAAAATCATTTAAGGGTTCATGCCTCTTAAAACAGAGGGTTTGTGGCTTTCGTCTGTGTCCTGTAAACTGCATAGCTTTGGATTTTAGACCGTTTTTCACCTGCTCTGGGAAATTTGGCTCTCAACTAATCATCAGATTAATCAATAATATGTTTTATAACAGGAAGAAAAAAACATGCTATATCAGGGGTTCCCAAACTTTCTGGGCGTACAGACCAGACTGAACCGATATCCGAGGAGCTCTTACAATTTAAAATATAACAAAATACAATTTACTATCAAGAACAATTGTACAACAACACACAGAAGAAGCAGTGCTCACTCGGTCTCATTGTGATCCATGGGTCTGCTTTCCAGAGACAAGACGGTCATAGCGAGGAGTAATGTGTATGTGAATGACAGACACAGCATGTTTCTAACATCCAGCAAGTTCAGGGAAAGTGATGATGTGAATATAGTCTCTCTCCTTCTGTAACTCCAGAAGTTTGTCCTCCTGTTCTGATGTCAGAGATGATGATTCAGAATGGAAGGGGTCACATACCCACTCTTCCTAAATTCTCGGATCGTTTGCAGAGGGGAAGTACTTCTCAAACTCCGCTGACAGTTTGTGCAGGTGATTGACAATCACAGCTTTCAGATCAGCTTTGTTCCTGTCCCTCGTGTACTCGGTGCATGTTTTAAACATGTCACAGACTCCTTTTTCAACTCTTTTTCTCCCCCAAGAATGTAGTTTTGCTTTAAAATTGACATTTTATCAGCCTAAATACTACTTAAACAGGTCTTTGTGGCCCAGTACTGGCTGGTCCATGACCTGGTGCTTGTCCAGGAGCCATGGTTTGGAAACGTATGTGCTACACTATAGGCCTAAGAATACCTCTATCTACAGTACAGCATGTCTTGTGTTGGCTCACAGAACTGAGCAGAAGCATGATGGATATCTACAGTTGGACATGGTGGAGCTCACCTTGATGTGATGGTGTGTGATAGAACAGGCCTTCACTCACTCATCTGTCTCTGTGTGTTTGTTTGTCTGTGCAGGAGCACAGTGCAGAAAACGGTGGAGGCAGCCAGGTGCTGTCGGAGTGTGAAGCTTTCAAACAGGAGCAGTCTCGGATCAGCCAGCTGGAGAGACAGGCCCAAGACTTCCTCAATGCTGTGTTCCACAGAAAAGGTAAGACACACACACAATCCTCATCAGTCTTTACTCGCATTCACTCTGGTCAAACAGTGTTGTTGTCAAATGTTTGTGTAATCCTTTTTGTTTTTTATAAATTCAAACTGGTGAGAATCTCTTAATACCTGAATTTAATTTGTACATTTGGAAATATTTAATTTAAAATTTCAATCAGTTCTGGGCTGCAAACGAGTCAGCTGTACTTTGGAATATCTGAGTAGTTGTTTAGGTTTCTTTTTTTTTACTGGGGTGGGGAGACCAGAGATGTGAACTACAGAGGTACTATTATCAGGTAATAAAACTTTTGGAACCAAACTAGGTTCTTTAGTATTTATTACCTCTGAGTTGTGGAAAACTATGCATCATGCACAACTTCTGTACTTTGACAAGTCTCTGTTGGAGAGTGCTATGTGAAGTTGTTATGTGCCTAACATGACAATTTGTGCCTTTTGTAAATGGGTAAAAAGGGGGCCAAGGATTGATCCCTGAGGGACACCACATGTAACTTTGTCAAAGTTTTACAATTGGAACAAAGACATTTCTGCCTTCTAGGTAAACCCTAAATCGGTTCAGATCTGGGTCACAGAGGCCGACCCACTTTTCCGACCTGTGCTAACAGTGCTGTGATTAATATGAGAGGCCATGAAGGAAACTCTATAGGAGGTTGTTATACATGGTATTGTTAGGATCAGTATCTAGTATTGTTTTAGAAGGGTGGAGACTTTCCAAAAAAAAAAAGGTAGGAGGTATCACCCGTGAGGTTTGCCATATCTGTTGACGATACACAAAACCTCAAGGGAATGTGCCACAACACCAGCTATGACAAAAAAAAGAACACAAATACAGCTATTAATAAAAACTGGTCACCAAAGTGCTAATCAGAGCCAGACTGAGCCTTTTCATGGTATATCTGGAATTTAATGAGGTCTTACAGCACATATAGGCTGACTAGGGACCAAAAATCAGACCAGGGGAGATGCAACCCTGTTCACTGTATGACTTTTGTATAATTAGTCACATGAGGGTTGCAACCCAAATGTTGAAAGCCAAATATAAAACTGCAGCTCGGCTGACGTAAACTTGTAGCAACCTGGAGCAATGGTAGGACTGATTACTTTTCTGGCTATTTAGGAGACGTTTCCATAAACAAAGAGCTTTTTTTAGGAGTTGAGGAGTCTTGCATAGTTTTGGCCTCTTCCATACTTGAGGGACTGTTTTGTGCTCTGGCTTAAGCAGCATTTAACTGAAAGTGGAGGCACTTTAAAACAGCTTGCTCTTTGTAGAACTGGTCTTAACTTTTGACTTTACAGATGTTAAAGAGTCGGTTTAATGAATTTGGGCCTGAGTGGAGGGGGTCCAAAATGTGTAGGTGCCGATGAAAAGAGAGAAATCCAATATAAGGAGTTCTCTTCTAAAATAAGTCATAGCAAAAAATCAATTGTACAAAGAACAAAGCCTTATGTAGAGTAAATGTAATAAAGACATGACTGTTCCTATTTTCCAATTACAAAACTGAGCTCTTGGAATAAAACTTCAGTATCCTTGTGAAAATACTGTATGTAGACAGTTTTACAGCACAAGCCTTTTAAGATGACAAATTATGTTTTAAGTGTTTTTGTTGTATAAATACTAAGAGAGATATTTACTGAACCTGTCGCAAATTACCATCACATAAACATTTTTTTAATTTAGTGGCATATTTACCCAAACTGATGAATACACAGCCACTAAAAAGGACCTGCTGCCTGTATTGTGCATGTGAGGATCAAAGAGCATAGAAGAAAGTGTAGGTTTACAGTGACTACACTTTAATATCGTTGAAGAAATCAGCAAACGTATTTCAGACATATTGCAATCACATGTTCTTCTGCCAGTCAAATCATCTTTTATTTCCTTCAGTAATTGAAGCATAGTTTTTGACTTGAAGCCTGTGAAGGTCCCTCACATCCTCCTCTGGTGAGCGGTGTGATTTACAAACACCCTCTCTCTCCTCAAACATGTTCTTAACTCTGACAAGGTCTCAGATGATTAACGGCTGTCATGCTGAAAGCAGGGCCACAAATTTTACATCTGCTTTCTCCTGACGTCAAATTACAGCTGCAGTTCCCTCTGTCGCAGCTGTGGTAAATCAGGGCCTGAAGATGTCTGTATAAATTTCTATTCTCTCTTCCCTAGTTTTGTGCCCCTTAATGCAAACGTCTTAAAGTACATACTGCATGAGACCAAAAGTGCAGATAATGTAGAATGTGCATCATATCAAAGATGGCTTCTGTTCTCCATTATGTGACAAATGGTAGGCTACAATGTCATTTCCTGTAAAGACCACTCTTACCAAACTTCCTTTTTTTTTTTTTTTTACGTGTACACTTTGACTTCATAATTGCACATTTGAATTGCTTCTGGTCCCTTAAGGCATTGTGCTGTACCATTCCTCAGAAACATTATCATCCCACCTGTGCAGTATCTTGTCTTGTCCTAGAAAACCCATCCTGGATTAGAGCAGAACACCGGAAACAAAGTCTTCAGTTTACGTGACACGCAGGTGTAATGACAACTCAAAAGTCGACAAGATTTTTTTAAATATGCTTGTTCATGCTTGAACCTATTGAGCAGTGTGCAACAAAAAATGTGTTTATTGCTAATGGCAGATGAATTATGGGTGTCGTCGTCATCACCATGTTGCTTAGCGCGTATGCAGTGAGATCAGTGACTGGTGATAATGGAAAATATTAGGTTTGACATCTGTGTTTTCTACTACTCACTCTTAGTCCTGGTGTAGTACTTGTATTTCCAGTACTGTACACTTAAACTGAAAACTGAATCAGTGCTAAATGACGAGAGACTATACAACAGAAGAATTAAGATTGTTTGTTTTTGATTAGTCGTTCTATTTATAAAATGACAGAATGGTGAAAAAGGCACATTTTTATTATGACAAATTGCTTGTTTTATCAAACCGACTCCAAAATATCCACATTGCAGTGATTTAAGAGAGGGGGAAAAAGGAAATTACAAACTGGATGATAGTATTTGTGATTTGATAAATGACTTAAATAATAACCTAATAAAATTGTTTGTGATTAATGTGTTTATATCCACATACATTCTAAATGAATACAATACTTCAACACATGGCTGAACTTTTATGCATAAACTACAGCTCTTCTAGAAGTGTTGACAGTGAAAACAAGAAAAGGTCCTGGGTAATTTTAAGGACAGTCTATGGAAGCTTCAGCTGAAGGCTGACAGGTTTAAATGTGCTGTACACACCAACGTCATGGTGCTTTCATCGTGGTCTATAGGCAGGATTAAGGGCTGCCTCGGTGATTTTGGGGTTATTTCAGCAGAGCAACAGGATTACATTTTTAGGATTAAATAGGATAAATGAGATGTTGAACCTGCCAACAACTGAATATATTCCTGGAGGACAGGATGCTGACACGTTTGCTCCTCTGTTTTGTTTTTTTCTAGACCTCCCAAGTTTCTCAGACCCTCACATTCCTCTAGTGGCTCGTGAGATCATGCAGCGAATGATCCGCCAGTTCGCTGCCGAATATACCTCAAAAACTACTCAGGACGACCCACCCTTGCCCAACGGCACCATGAAGGACCAAAGCCTGCCGAGAGTGGTGTCTCTGGCCCCGGCCCCCCACTCCCCGCCCAGGCCCCTTCCTGCATCACGCTCCCCTCCGACGT
>NW_018128304.1:117402-126382 GCF_001952655.1 Monopterus albus
GCAAGCTTCTCATGGCTGACCAGGATGGCCCACTGGACCTCACTGTCAAGAAGAACCAGGTCGACCCAGAACCCAGCCAGCAGGGTAAGAGCAGCAAAAGACAGACATGTTTTCTCACCTAAAGCACCACCACAACTCTCACCCAACCTTTATTTTACACTTAAGCTAAAAATGAAATTTTGACACAAAACAGTTTTAACTAAATCAGTAAACTCGTGGTACTGGGTTTTTGTCCCCACAATATGACTGTAAACAGAGGTCGCTGTCATTAATACAGCTATACACAAACACACATTAATCAGCACATAACAAAACTGTGCACACCCCTGGTCAATATCCAGCAATTGCAAGTCATGTTATTTTAATGTACGTTTATTTTGTTCTTAAAGAACACATATGATAGAAAACAACAAAATGAGTTTTGAAATAGATCAGGGTGATGGTGAGGGTCTTCCTCCAAAGCTAATCATGAACCCTAAGAGAACTTGCATTATTCATTAGGTCCTATTACGACTGGCTGGCAGTGAACGTGAGTCATCACCTCCAGCCAATCAGAATCGGAGCTCACGATGATGTACATTATGTTAATAATGTGTGGCTCCTCCTGCCTCCTTTAGCCACTGCTGCAATGTTTCATCTTAGCCTCAGTAGCTGCTGAAGCTCTGTTCTGTCTCGTCTTTTCATCTTTCTGAAGTGTCACAATCTGTTTTGTTTTTTTTTTATGACCATGTTCAGGCCATTAACCGTCATTTGAACTCACAGGTGCACTCATTTTTGTTGCATTCTGAGGTCCCTATTTTTAATCATCTTATCACCAACATCTTACATTGTTGATTGCCTGCTCCAAGTCTGCAGGACTTTTTTTCCCCCACTGGTGCCTTTGAGCAGATGTATGCTGATGGTGATTTACCTGCATATTTGTTTTCTTAAGTCATGTTCTTATCTCTGACTGCAAACATTTGTAGATAGTTATATATGATATAATAAAGCTCAGATAATCATTTTTTACAAAATGTTTAATCACCTTGCACACAACACAGAGACTCTCATTCAACAGACAAATCTGGCTCACGAAGAGATCCCTGAAAAGCTCTGAAATGTAGATCAGGGCTCATGCTCTGGTTAATCAAACTAAACCAGCAGGTGGTCGGCCTTTCAATCAAAGAACATGCTGCAGGGCTGAAGCACCAGCTTGCTATATCAGCTGTCACACCAGTCACCAGCTTTTGGAATCTGCACACAGTAAGCCTCCTTCATTTTTGGCAAAAAAAAAAAAGATTTAGGCCTTTACCACCTCATGCTCATGTTGTCTCTCTCACGCAGGAACACAAAACACCTTCTAGACAAACTTTGACTGATTATCGTCAAAGCTGTATCATAACACACATTCATTTCAATTACACAGTAATTTTTGGGTAAAAATGACACTTTCAGTCCATCCATCCATTCTCTATACTGCATATCCTGAACAGGGTCGTGGGGGGCTGGAGCCAATCCCAGCTGACATTGGCTGAGAGGCGGGGCTAACACAGGGCTGACACAGACAACCACAAACCCACACTCACTCCTACAGTTGCAGCAATAAACAGACCTGTACACCTTTACTGATTTATTTATTTTATTATTGCCTCTTTTAGCTCAGTCATGATGTTACATTGCATTTAGTATGGTGAGCAGGCAGCAGCTTCATTGAACACACTCTGATAAACCCACTGTATGCTACCTGCCGCCAGCAAATAGCGGATAAAGTTAAGAGACTTGTGAACATCAGAATCTGAATCAGCTTTACTGGTGAAGTATGTTTAAACACACAAGGAATTTGATTCTGGTACAGAGGCCCCCCATTTGGGCCATAGATTTTCCATTGGGGTGATGTCACAAAATTTTTTTCTTTTTTAAGGTTCTGGGACTAAAATTTGTAATACAGAGTGATAATTGATTGGATTTGCAGTACAAAATGTCCTGTCAACAGTTTTACAGCTGTCTTTTTTTATTCATGGAGAAAATGCTTTTTGGGCCATGGGAAGTTTTCATTGTAGTACCGTTAGGTGACCACTGGGAAAGCTTGACTTACGCACAACTATCTCGAGGTTACACAATTTTGCTGTCTTCTGACCAAAATCCAGAGTTTCAAGCGCTGCAGCTGTGTTGGGCTGTGAGCTCTTTGCCATGATTACTGCACATAACGTCGCGTGTGACTCCTGTCCGCCATGCAGTGCATTCAGCGCAGCAGCCCGGGCCCACGCGAGAACTTGCAGCCTCAGCTGCTTTTTTTTTTTCCTTTTTACTATTTGATTATATGATCAAATTTGGAATATTTGTTAACAGCCCTAGTTAATACTAATTCTATTTTCAGATTCAGGTCCCGCAACCCTGTAAGATATTGCCACTCGTTTTTGACAACACGGACACCTTGTCTGTTTAGCCAGATTGTTTAGTTCCCACTTGTCCTCAAAAACCTGGGATCGTATACCGCCCTCTGGTCATGAGCAGTCGATGAACAGTCCAAATTACTGTGAGGGTTTAACTTTAATAAGCTGATAATTTTCTGTTTTAACATATTTTCACGGAAAAATAATCAGTTTAAAGTCATTTTTATCTGACTTTGTCCCCAGACATGATGATACAACATCTCTCCTCCAAATGTGTGGTGACCTGATTTGCCTGGCAAACATATTCATGAATAAACTGAGATTTCACACACAGCATGTTGCCATATGTACCAGACTTCTTTGCTAAAGTGACACAGTGAGTCCACCTGTTCTTAAGCTGAATATCTCAAGTCTTATTTCTGTCATCTAACCACAGAAACACAGAAGTGATTTTCATGCAGACACGCACACAGTAGCTGAATGATACTGACTGATTTCATTAATAAACAGTACAAACAGGTTGACAGTAGTGATCTTTCATTGAGAAGGTAAATTTTACAAATGTTGTACTGTAAACCCAGAGGCACTGTCTGTCTGTGAATTGGTGTAACATAGATTGTCAACTGGTTCATACATTATATAACACACCAGAGACGGGCATACGTAAAGTTGGATAAATAGACTTCTGACTTGACTCATAACTCATATTTACCTGACTCCAGAGTTTACTTGGACTTGTGGATAAAATGTGAATGTAACACAAACATAAATACATGTGAACACTGAATATTTTTGTAGGAGAAAAGTTCTGGTCTTTACGACCCTCTGTAGGGCTGCCCCCTAATAGTCAGAGTCATAAGTCGCGAGACCCGTCAGTCGACTGAGGCTCTTCTAGTTGATTTTTTTTTTTAGTATTTATTTTTTGACAGCCAGTGTGCATTACAATAGAAAGCAGCCCCAGCTGGTGGTTTGTCATCATCTTGGTGTGCAAAGCAGCGATTTGCTTTGTACATCCCCCTATGGATGGGGGGGATACCTACTTCAACAGTGACCGTGTCTGATACACACATGGATGTACATTAGGTCGGATCTATTTAGCAAACTGCAAAATGAAGAGAAAAGAACAACAAAGCCCTCTAGGACAAGCCACATAAAGGTGTGACTTGTACTGTATTATAAATGCTTTCAAACATTGTGGTCTACTTTTACAAGTGAAAGGACTGTTGCGACAATGTGGCTAGTTTTGCCTAACGTTATGCGAGTCCGGTTTGTTTACCCATCTCCATTAAAGTGCAGTGCACAGCAGTTTACTGACTGTTTCTGCAACATGCATCCGCCCAAACGGGATTAGGAAGCTAACAAGCATTTCAGTGAGGAATTATAAATAATAGCATTCGCAGCACAAGCTAGCACACATCAAACGCACAGTAACAACGTGAGCTGTGGTTAATTGACGGGAGAAGCTTCAACTTGTTAGCGAACTTGGTTACAACCATGTTTCAGAAGAAACAACTGCCTGTAAGGGCATTGTTTCAACAGAAATAAAAGTGTGCTGCCTGTCTCTGGTACTTGATTTTAGTACTACCTCCTGAGGGGGTGCTGAAATTTAGCTCCCAGAATGCACCTCCAAAGCGAGTGCACCGTGGTCTAGACCACACTTTGTGATGTATCCTGAGATGCCTTTTGTTGTGATTTGGTGCTGTAAAAATACAACTGAATTGAAGAGTGGAAACAAACACAGAACCCATGACAAGCGTTACTTGGCTCGACACATTTCGCTAGGTTCCGATAATGGGAAAAACCCCTTAAGAGGAAAGGAGCCTGTAGGAGAGGTAAACGTGCTAAATCAAATTACTAGCTGGAAGCCATGGTGGTGACGTTGAAGTCATGGGACCCTGGTGTCGTTTGTTTATAGCCCAACAATAGCTTTTTACATCTGCTGGTCATATTTGGGCTTCAAAAATCATAAAGTGATGTTCACTTGTGAGGATTATCTTGCTGAATAAAACTGTGTCATAAATTGTTGTTTGTCACAGAGCTTATTTCCTACAGTAATCTCAAAGCCCATTGAAAAATCCTGTTGGCTTTTTGTTGAAGAAACCAGAGTGATGCTAACTTCTGGGTTGGTCTACAAAAATCACGTCATCCCTACTGAACTCTATATTGCCAAATGAGAGAACTCAATCCTCTGAAATGCAGTGTACCACATACTGCTTAATAAGCATACAAAAGGATATAACCTTCAGCTTGCAACACTAATTCATAGAAGTATTTACACGTGACTAGCAATGTCTTTTACCGTTTTCTGATTGTTTAAAGCCATGTTTAATCTCTTTTTCTGTGTGTTTCTCTACAGATGGCGTCCTAGACCTCTCCACCAAGAAGAACCACAGTGCAGGCAGCCTCAAAACCTACTCTGCCATCTCCCCTGCGCCTGGGGTCAAAGGGTAAGTCAACAGGATTAGTCACGTGCCTAGAACACTGAAGAGATTACAGCGGTGACCGCTGGTGTGGTTCTCCACTTCCCAGAAAGCACTTGTCAGTCTGCCACTAAATGCTGTGTGGAGATTTGGCCTGAGGTGATCATGTCATGCTCAGATTCAGATTGGTATCCAGTGGCCAAACCACAGACAGGCTTCTCATCTTTAGGCAACAAACACAGATTTCAGATTATACACAACACTGCAGGCAGCTGTAGTTGCGTGCCATCTGAAAGTATCAGACCCCTTTTTGCACTTTTCAACTTGTAGATGTAATGTTAAAAGTATAAAACTGCAGGTTTTGCTCATTAATCTACACTCAACAACAAGATTTATTAAAAACAAATCAAAAATTGACATCTATTTAGTAGTATTTAAGGCTTACCTGGGTTATTTGAAGAGGCTCCTTTGGCAGCAGTTGCAGCTTTGAGTCTTCTTGGGTGAGTCTCTACAAGCTCAGCACACCTGGATTTGTGCAGTTGATCTTCTTCAGATCCTTTCAAGCTCTGTCACATTGGATGGGAAGCTTGTGTAAACTTCCATCTTCAGGTCTCTCCACAGATGTTCTCTGGGGTTTAAGTCAGGGCTTTGGCTGGGCCACTGAAAGACAGTCGTGTCCTGAAGCCTTAGCTGTAGCTGTGATAAGATGGCCTTGTTTGTCAGGCATTACTTAATCCTAAATGTGACCAGTAACCGGTGGATCAGGAACAGCTACTGAAATGTCTCAATCACTATACTGTATTTATCAAATATATAGATTCTTATAGCTTAACAAATCGATAGCTCTCATTTAGGATGAGTAAAATTTAAGGCCGTAAAGTAGCCCTGTCACTCTGAAATCTCTCTCCTGGTTAATGCAGATTTGTTAACATTTTCATTACAAGTCAACAGATTTTGTTGTGACTTGGCTATTTTCACTCTTTGTAGCTACAACATAACTGTATGTGGCTGACATCACTACATACAATGAAGCTGTGTGGTGCTTTCAAGTAGGGAATGCTGACATCAAAATTATAGGATGAAAAATACTAAAAACTGGAAATAAAATTATTAAAGCATTAAAAATCTCTGAATTCTAACATTCTCATAGCACATGAATGCATCACTGCACCAACAGCAAACAATAAACTTTACCACAACCACAGAACAGTTTGTAAAAGACTTCAGTCGAATGTGGTAAATGTGAAAAAGCCTGCAAGGCACCAGTTAAGAGCCTTGAACTTTTTCATAAAAGATGCATGAAGTAAAACTGAGCAAACCATTGAATCCAAAGTTGTGTAGCAGGATCTCCTGGAGCAAGTTAAACCGCCAAAATGGCAGACAGTGCATTTACTGTATAAGCGTTCTGTTCGCCTCAACTGAGGAAAATAAAATAAACAAACAAACAAACAGATCTGTGGTTTGTACATTTAGTAGTGCCTGTGTATCCAGGACCTGATTTGGCTCCACTGTTGTCCAGAAACTAACAGGGTTTAAATCATGTCTGTCTTCTCCTTTGTCTCCCTGCTGTATTTCCCCACTTTGTTGTTCATGTTCTATTGTGTATACAGTATTTTTATCCTTCCAGTAATGTGTTTTTTGCATAGTGTACATGAAGTTTGAGATGTCACAGAAATGCTAGAAACAGCCTGTTGGTAGTTAGTGTGTTGACTTAAAGGAGACTGACACTGTGGGAACAACAAAGTAAAGACCTGCGAGTCTTGAAACGGCCATGCTCTCACTCAGTTTCTCTATATTTTGGCAGCACATGCTGTGGTCCCCCATGGCGGTCCTTGAGCGAGTCCTGCCAACGCCTCCCACCTTTCATGTCTTACTTATTGGTGTTGCTCACATGATCGATACCCATCAATCCCGTGGCTGCTTTTCTCTTTCTGTCTTTGTGACCAGTCTGATCATTTATTGATGCCTGTGTACTCTGCCTCGAGGTTGTGCTTATGGAATTAGTAGTCGTCATACTGGGTTTTGGCAGCAATCATGGCTGCCATGTTTTTGATCTGTGGGTAAAAGATGAATCGGGGGAGTTTTGCAGTGCAGCAGCGGAAAGTGTGGTTGTAGAAATCCTACACCCAGCAGAGAATACACCTCCAACCACTTTCTGAACTGAGATGTGAAAAGTATTGCATTGTCATTATAGTTATCAAGAGTCCAATAAAACCACAGTGAGTGGTTCTTCCTGGTTAAAGTTCATGTTGACCTGGTATCTAACTGTGGGCTTTAAATAATGTATTTTTGGTTTGACACTTTGTGTTTTTTATTGTTTTGGCTTGTTTTAAAGAGCTGTTCCATCTCCCTGGTTTAAGTTGCTGTGATGTATTTGTGCACAGCCTCGTCTCTAATTGGTAAACAAGGGAAGTGGTGCACACACAGCACCACATAGCACTGTTTCAGGGAGGGGTGTGTGCCTTTGGCTGTTCAGTTCAAATGTGAACTTTCTTTCTCCAGTATCACTGACTCTTCCTTTAACTGAATACAAACAGCAAACATTCAGTGTCAGAGTTTAAGAATTAGCATTAACTTGTCCCACTTGCAGTCTGTTGACTAGCAGCTACACATTGACCTCGGCAATGTGCTATAATCTAACGTTAGCTTAGCAATTCTCACTAGCTTGCTAATAACATATTTAGAAGAGCTGGGTCTCTGCATTTGACAGCATTGTGTTAAAAACGGACAGAAGAAGCTGTTCACAGACGATCTGTGAGAGAGCGAGGCAAGGAGAGGCTGAGCCAATCGGCACACTGTGTGCACCTCTATGCTGAAATAATATTCTACCCATTTGTAATAGAAAAAAGAAAATCACCATGTGATGGTCACTGATACTGTGGTGGGCCACCACAAATAAATCAATGTATGAGAAACACTGAGCTTTATTCATCTGCCATGGGGCAATTCAAGAAACTAAAAAAAGCAATAATCACAAAGAAGGCAGAAGAAATGCACGCCACGGGTCATGTTAACACAAGCCCGGTCTTCTGGCTTGTCTACAAGCTACTGGATAAATGGCTGCTTTAAAAGAAAAAACTTAACATATACCACACATTACTACTGTCCTAAAATCTGCAATTTCTGTCGGTTGGTTAGTTGATTTGTTAACAGATTTTTTTTTTTTACAATGTTATTTCATTTTTTATTATTATTTTGAAGATTGAAGATACTACTTATTATGCAAAGAGATAATCTGGCCTTGAATGATTTGCCCCTTGCATGGGAGCTCGGTCTAAGTGCTGTTGGAGTTTAGATATTACTAAAGTTGAATTCTTTGTACAGTGAATTTAGGTGTTAGTGGTCATAAGTTCATTTCGGAAGCAAAAAACAATAGATATGTAAGACGAGTTACCATAATGATAGAATCTCATGTGTCCTTACATTCAACGAGATTTAATTATGAGATCAAGGATTAAAACATACTAGCATTAATGTGCTACCTCAATGTGAGCGCAATTACAGTCACTACAAATGACTAATTAATGTTTAAAAATGAAGGGCAGGAGAAAGCAACTTGTTTGCAACCATTTCATTAAATAGCAACCCTACTAATGTTCTGTTTTTATAAAACAAAGAAGTATACAATATTTCTGATATTGCCACAGCAGATCTGTGTGATTATTTATTTACTGGATAAATGGTGTAATATCAGTTCCAAATGCTGTATTTTCTTATTTACCTAAAGTATACAAATAGATTTATTTGCATATATCCACTACAAAGATTCATTCCAACACTGTGAAAATGAAAGCATTTTGATAAAATGAAGAAAAATTTGTGTTTACTGCTCAGAACATTGGAAATTACATTTTAGAATCAGAATCAGCTTTATTGGCCAGGTGTGACGGACACACGACGAGTTTGACTCAGGTACATCGGTTCGCAATGTGCAAAATAGCAGTATTAACAGCAACATTGATAGCAACAAACAGTGCAAACAATGCAGAATAAGCAGTATAAACAGACAGTAAACAATGCAGACAACAAGCGAATGTTCATTGAAATGAGATAAATAGGGATAAAAACAAAGTATTTAAAACTAGAGACCTGTACAAGTCTCTATAATCTGTAGGAGGTATATTTACAGGTATTGCACTGAGGGTTATTGTCCAATCATACTGTCGTGGGTTAAGTGTTCATCAGAGC
>NW_018128304.1:126777-148456 GCF_001952655.1 Monopterus albus
CATTTCAGGTCCTGGGAGATAGTGTAGCCCAGGAACTTGTAGGACTTTACTGCTAAACTACGTTGCGTCTTTCTAGAAACGCCATTACTCTGGACTGACCTCACCTTTAAAGGTTTTCTTTTGAGAGATAGAAACAATGACAAACTGACACAGAAAACCAAATGATTGTGAAATTTGGCAAAAGATACTCCTTATGACTTCTCTAATGTAATTTCTTTGTGGTTTTGTTAAATTGTTTCTGATTTGTGTGAACTCTAAATAATCATTTTGCAACTTTTCCCCTAAATGCAAGAAGGTTAAAAACTCCAATTATTAATAATTTAACTCTCAGTAACAAATTAAAGGGTATAATCTCAAATTATAAATTGCAGTATGCATCAAACCCTAGTCTCAAGAATCAGTAATGCCTGTGTAATGCAGTCTGGGACACTGATAATAAGTTTGTTTTTTCTCTATCCAGACATCCCCTCAGAGTGGAACATATCCTGTCAGAGGTGGATGAGGAGAATGGCCTGCTGCAGAGAAGCTTGCAGGATGGACTGACGGAAAACTACGCCAACTCCTTCAAACCTCCATTGGCCCGCTCGCTGCGTATCAAGGACGAGCTCCTCAGCCAGAAGCACCTCCTGAGCCAGCCTGCTGCTCTTTCATTGGCTAATCTAGAGTCAACTGGCTTGCTCAATCATGGGCAGTCCCACTCCTTGCTTGGCCAGAAGGGCTCTTCCTCTTTCTGGGGAAGCAAGGCCCACCTCGACAGCCTGATGAAGCTAAAGCAGGCCAGTGGAGGTCTGAGTGGGGGCCTTAGTGACCTCAAAGACCTGCCTACATTCCTGGAGAATCACAACCACCATGGAGCCTTCGCCTTCAAGAGTTCCCTCCACCATCACCACCACAATCAGGTCTCCAAGACCCAACACCCCCACGGTGAGGGCAAGCGAGACCCAGGCCACTCACCTCCTGTTGATCTAAAGATCCCCCAAGTTCGAGGCATGGATCTGTCCTGGGACTCCCATGCCTCTGAGATTTATGGCTATGGCACCATGAGAGCCGGGGGTGGTGGCCATGGAGAGAACTCCCTGAGCCGGAAGCTAAGAGCCATCCTGCCCAAGCAGAACCGCCGGGGTGGAAGCCTTGGAAGCCTGCTGGATGGGGCAGCTGACTACTGGAGCTCTGACTTGGACCACTCCAGTTCCGGGCCAGCATACTCTACCTCTGACATAGAAGGGGACCCAAGCTCTAAGCAGCCGAGGAAGAAGAGGGGCCGTTATCGCCAGTACAATAGCGAAATCCTGGAGGAGGCCATAGCAGTGGTGATGAGTGGAAAGATGAGTGTGTCCAAGGCTCAGAACATGTACGGGATCCCACACAGCACCCTGGAGTACAAGGTCAAGGAGCGCATGGGGACCCTTAAGAACCCCCCAAAGAAGAAGCTCAAGCTGATGATGAAGATGGAACCGGGAGGTCAGGATTTTCCCACCGAGTCAGAGAACACGCCCATCGCAACCCCACGAGACGATGGCCCATCACTGGCAGCTGCTGAGCTCAAAGACGATGTAAAAGAGGAGATTGATGACAGTTTCAAACCAATTGACTAAAACCACTTACACATGTAAACCTCAGACAAATGACTTAAATACTTTGAAAATGGACGGGGCTTTATTTGTGCCAATTTACTTTGCAGTATCTGGGTGAGCACAAACGCAGGGATAATATGAGGATTCTTAAAACAAACTGAAGAAAACAACTAATCGGATGATTTTTAATAGGCGTCACTTGAGCGGCGCTGTACAAGCATTTGTTTAGCTTTTATATCCAGGGGCGTAACAAATGCAAATAAAAACATTAGTTAAATGACAATTAATGAAATTTCCTTAAGCATGCTGATAATCCCCAGTCCAAAACACAATCCCCCATCTTTTCTGAACTTGAACCACTGAACAGTTGCTGCTTATAAATGCAGTTTGGGCTTTGGACCATTCCAATTTGGGGAAAAATGAGAGGAAGGTTAATATTAAGGAAAATTAACATCTCAAAAAAAAACTGATGAATTAGTCCCTTTACTGCTCCCCTCTCTCAAGGAGTACTAGCTGAAAATTGGTAAGTGAACTGTTTATATCTGAAGCCAACTGTAAGGATGAATATACCATTGATATTCCTCACCAGGGTTCTAAATCAAAACCTGTTCTCTTATTGCCAGGTAGCCATGACGCTTTAACTGCAAACCTTTTCTTTCCTCCTTAAGATATTCTGCTAATCTCTGTGCAGATTAAAGCAACATTTTATCAGTCCTTTTTGAACAAAAAGAGATACACAAAAGTCATTCAGGGATGCATGTTTGTGTGTTTCGTGGACACTACTGACTTCTATTATTGATTTCTTTCCTATATCTTTACCTTTTCGTTTGTTTTGCTTTCTTTTGCACTACACTTTGGGTCTGGCACTCACAGACCAGGTTACCTCGGCATTGTTGCCCTTGCATCATGCACTTATTATGGTCTCTGAAGCCCAGTCACAACCTCACAGTGGGCCAGAGGTGCACATTGTCCACGTACACTGATCCATTATCAGATCCAAAAAGATATTTAACCCTCATTTTAAGCAGTGGGCATGTTTATCTGATTAGGGATCAGCTGTTAAGGCAAAATGCTACCTCATGGACCTCCGTCAGTGTTTCACTGCTGATCCTGGAATGCCAAAACTACCTTCAGGTTGCCCTTAAATGGTTACCGAAGCGAGCTCATCCCCTCATGGAGATCCTTTCTGGATGAGGCCGCCTAGGATCAGAATGTGAAACTCTGCTGCTATCTAGTTGATTACCTAGCTTCTATACACAGCTTTAGCTAATCTAAGCTAATGTGTTTTATCCGGTCTTAGCTACCAACAACATTTTGGTCGTGTTTTTGTTTTTCTTCCCCCCTTTCTTTAATCAAACTAAGCAGAAGTGGCTTAGCTGATGAGTTTTAAAAGAAATCTTCTTTAACATTGGTTTTAAAGGCAGTTTACTACAACAGTGTGCATTTATAGAGAGATGTTGATTCTGGGGTGGTGGGTGGGCAATATGCAGTGGGGAGGGGTAGTTGATAGAGGCAAGGGAAAGGCAGATTTAATATATTATAAATTATTATGACTGATTATATAAAAGCCAATCTGTGATTCTGGATCATCTCTTTTCTCCTCATTTTTTAACTCAGGGTAACTGAGACAGATGTGGGTTTCAAATATGGTAATTTCCTGTTGGACCTATGGTAGACAGACAGGAGGACAAGACATGCCTTTGTCTGTGGGAAGGGCTATGAGTAAATATGGTAGCGCCTTAGCAGACAGATGTGCTAATGAATTGTGAAAAAGAACAGAACACACTGACCTTGGGTTCGGGGATCAAACCTACGGCGCCAAACTTCTAAAATAGCACTTTTCAAAAATAAGAGTGAGGTTATAGATGTAGTTTAGCTCTTCTCAATGGGCTATGGAGCAGCAAGCAATGAGGAGGGAAGGGAGGTGGAAGAAAAGCTCTAGTGTAATGAGACTCAGAAAGCTGCAGCTTGGACCCAAACTATTCTTTTATTTGAGCCCTCTCGATTACCTCCATGATTTCCCACAAAAAAAAAAACAGCTGACAGTTTTGTGTAGTGTTGTCTCGTTGTTTTCCTGCTCTTCGTGGCTGAAGCACCAGGGATAGAGAAGTGATCATGTTTAGAGGACACAGGTGGAAAGGTGCTCTTTTGGTGTTTTCCATAAGGAAACAATTGAAGGAGATGACAAAAGCTTTTTTGTGTCAAATGAAATGTTATGCTTTTTGCTCTGTGGTAAATGTTGCTCTTTGCAACACTGACACTGCCTGGTGCTCACCCAGTCTGTGAGATTTTTAATGAGAATTGTACCTCTCGGCTCAGATGAAATGATGATGATGATGATGATGATGATGATTCTGTCCTTTTTAAATGTACTGTACATTTTATTTATTTTATTTTTCTTTGATTATTCTATTACAAATGGCATGCACCACTTTTTTGGCTGGGTTTTTTTTTTTTTTGGGGGGGGGTCAGGCCAATTGAATATATTATTTCGATGTTTTTAAAAAAAATGCAATTGATCCTGAGCCTCAGGAGTTCAAACTAAGTTATGAATTAATCACAATCAAATTATAATTAATCATTTACTACCTGTTGCAATCTCAGTATTTCATTCTAATTGGCCTCCTCTGTGGTTATTGGTTATCCACCTTAAGCTACAGTAGCTCACTTGGCCTGGAACACCAGTATTGCCAGGCGTCGTCATGCATGAAATGCGTACAACACTTTGACAATGCTGAGCATTTGAAGTGTCTAAATGGTTGTTGTGCACGTTGAGTTGGACCCAGCGATGGACAATAATGCACTTATCTGATAGCTAAAACAGGATGGAAGCCACAGTGTTGACAGTATAGCACTTTTTTATAAACCACATCTGACAAAAGGCGTGATAGCTGCTAACGTAGCCAACTCTGAATTAGCGTGAATTCACCAGTCTCTAAATAAGTTACTGACCATTACTATACAATTGATTTCTGCCAAAACCTTTTCATTGCTTTATAAAGATACTAGAAATTTTTACAAATTTTGAGAAAGTCCAGTTTTCAGCCTGATCGTAGCTACTGAGGTGCATGCCATTTATGGTGTATTCATTTCATTTGATTTTTCTCAGGTTCTGTTGATTGCTTATAGTCATGTGGTTAACGGCTCCCCCTGTCCGAAAAGGTCCTCCTTCTTGGAACTGAGTCTTAGTGCAGTTCTTAAAAAAACACCCCATACTATTTTCTATACTTTTAAAAACAAAATATATATATACACATACAGTATATTAACAAATACATAATGAATGTAGTGAAATAACGAATATCTCAGTCCAGACTAGTGCTCTAGAAAAGGGATGGCGCTGCCCGTTCACTTTTTAAGACTGTTTTTATTCTTTCGCTTTTAGTTCCACTTTATGCTGCTTGCATTGGAAATGCAGTTGTTTTCTGACGCAGGCGTGCAGCAGTAGCCTTCAGTACTGTAAATGTCTCAGGACTGAGCCAATGGGATGGGCAGCAGTATTCGTCAGTCGGAACATGGCGCAAACTTAACTACCTGTACTAGATGTAATTTATGGATACACACAGTGTCAGTCAAATGTTTGCACACACCTTCCCATTGAATTGAATGGGAAAGTGTGTGCACACTTTAGTCTGGTAGTGTGTGTGTGTGTGTGTGTGTGTATGTGTATGTATACACTATCAGCTCTATACCTCAGTCTCAGAACTGCTTTCCGTGCCTCGTACTACTGAGCTTTCCCTTACCTGGCAAAGGGATAGCCAATACTCTGGGAAATATAGTATCCTTGGCTGTTTCTTTACTTTTAAAAAAATATTTTTTCCTTTTCTTTGTTTCGCCACCCTCTTGCAAAGGGAGGACGGAGATGCTGTAAGTGTCTGACTGACCAATATTTGCCACCCCACCTCTTTCAGGTATTTTTTCACAACAATAAAACCTTACATTAGTTTATTATGAGCAACAGATAGACCCACAGGGATTATACAGCTGTTCCTGGTCTTAGCACTGGTTGGGTGTTCGTATGGTAGTATGGGCTTCCTAGAAAAGTCAAAAAATCTGACATTCAGTCATCTGGTTTCAGCCTGGAGGCAGTAGGCTAAGTCAGATGGGTTCCACCCTGGTCTGAGAAAGGATGAGGTCCTTTTGTTCACTGACTTCTTTTTTAGTTTGTCTTTTTTTAGGGGTATCGTAACTCCAGGTTGAAACATGACAGTTTTTTTTTTTGTTTTTGACCCAGAGGGGAGATTGGGGACAGGTGGACAAGTTAACCTTCCTTTATCTACTGTCTTTTAAAAGAAAAATATACCATCCATCCAAAACCTTCTGCTCTGTATTCCAAAACCACCACACACACAGGAAATGTACCTTTATATGAAGAAAATGAAAAAAGATACTTATAACTATATGTATTTATTTAGCTGTTTTTGCCTCTAAAGATAAATCAGTTTTTCTGCTTTTCAAGTTGGGTTTTGTTTGATTAGATTTTCTTTCTTTTTGAATGAAAGACTGTCAAAGTGATAAAAGAAGAAAAAATGTTAATGTTAAACAACTACTGTAACCTCATTTAGTAGACGCCACATGACGTGCCATTTTGTTTCAGGGTGGTGCATGATGCTGCGGGCTACCAGGAAAGAAAGAACCATAATGAATATGATTGCTATGATCCTCTCTGCGAAGAGGTTTCTTCTGTTTCTTTTTCTGTCACGCTGCATATCTGGTTGTCATTTATACCTCAGGTCTGACCACTTCAAAGCAGCTGATTGTATATTAGAAACACGTACACAGAAAGAAGAGTCAGGATTTTTAGTCTGGCTCGTTTCCAGATTTTTAGATGTAACCGACGAAAGCCGTTTTTGAATAATTGTAGTTTCATGTTGTCATCGTTCGTAATGATGTTATTCTATATCTGCTTTTTTCTTTGTTTTCATATAAAAAGGAAAATACAAATTCTTTTAAAGCCAAAAGCCAGGTTTCTGTGAATACAATGCTGTATTCTCTCTAGCACATACAGCCGTGGAAGAGCAGAACACGCACACACACACATATAGAGACACGACGCACCTACAACAACACACACTCTCTCTCCTCATCAGGTAGCCACACTTTGTGTGGGCGGGTTATATGTATAATTATGAAGCTGGGAGTTTGCCATGTCTCTTTTAGAAGCAGGTGGGTGTGTTTTGTCCACAGCCTGCAGAACATCAGCCCTGCTGGCTGATTTTGATCTGGCACACTGAGACGCCGCAGGCACTGCCTCTGTGAAAATCACTTGTTTCTTGCTTTCAACAAGATTTTTTTTTTTTTTTGTCAACCTACTTATATTTATGTTAATGGATCAAAATCCCCCCTTCAGCTGATCTGTTACATGGTCGGTCTGTGATGTTCTGTACATTCCTGTAGTTGTGTTGTAATTTTCTCTTTTTGCATCTTTTACCTCTTCTATTTCAGTAATTGCCTGCAATTTCCAGAATTCTTTTCGACATAAACCTGCTGTATTCAGCTGTGTATTAACTGTGGGTGGAGCTGCATAGAGGTAGAACTATTGTCAATCTCAGGCTGCTGCTGTTTTTCTGTGGATGTGGAAAATCAGAAGTTGACACATGTCATTACAGGCCTCTGTGTATTGGAGCTACCCAGTTGGGAAAAACTTGGACAGCCATGGTAAATGGTTTTGTCTGGCTGCTCAAAAACACTTCAGACTTTTATTATACTGTAACTACCAATTAAGACAAGTTTTAAAAAAATCTAAAATCTTGTAAAAATAACCTGTAAATCATTTATTTCCTATTTAAGAAGTCTGTTTAATGGGACTTTCCAGCTTGAAGATTGAAATCTCACGTTCTAAGCAGAGATTAAACGCGATGAAAACGATACACAAAACGATCTCCCAGTTAGGAAAAAGTGACTGTGCTTTGTAGCTGCAGGGCATGCTGGACACAACATGACGAGCTTAAAAAAAAAAAAAGACAAATGCATAAAACGCAGTTAATGAAGCTGTTTAGTTCCCAGAACAGA
This sequence comes from Monopterus albus, assembly GCF_001952655.1. Lineage (NCBI taxonomy): Eukaryota > Metazoa > Chordata > Actinopteri > Synbranchiformes > Synbranchidae > Monopterus > Monopterus albus. Next base: position 134,364 of record NW_018128304.1, read on the forward strand.
ATAAATCTTTGTCTTGGACTAACATTGTTTTCCAGTGGATAGTTCAGGGTCTGGCTTTGGTCCCTGTGGGACAAACTGTGCTTTTGGATGGATTTTTCTTTTAACTACATGAGGATTGTTACTTGCAAAAAGATCAGTTCTGTTGCAAGTGGTTTCAAAAGATAATCAGCACATCAGCTGAGAGATGCAAGTCCGTGTGTTGTAAAATTCGCCATGCTGTTATCCCCCCCCCCCCCTTTTTAAAAACTGTTGTAAAAATGTGCATCTCCTCAGTCATGGGGTGAGATGCCAGGTGTCAAAAGTATTTGTGAAAATGGGACAAGCAGTTGCTTGGTAGCAGTGTGGCTTTGAACGCAGAGCTGAGTACTGATCTTAAAGGCAAGACACGCCTCTGGAGGGATGCTGATCATCAGCATGTACTACATGGACCACAATAAGATGTGATGGTGCCACCAGGAATATGTGATATGTTATCAGTGGAAATTAGTGTTTGTTTTTTTTTTAATCATCTAATCTTAAGGGGCTGCTTTCTTAATCATGTATAATCTAGCCACCCTAGTGAAATCACGGTTGTTGCTTTGAGAATAAAATTCTTCTGTCAAATCAAAATGTCATGGGAGTTTCAGGTCGACTTTGTCGGCTTAAACTCCCAGCCCCCCCTGTGAATATGCTGCACTGTGAAAGGTTCACATGCAGACATTTGTCACACTGGCTGTTCTCACCTCCAACAAGCCCGTGGTGCTGGTATGCCTCTCACCCCTTCCGCCTCGTCAGAAAGCCTCCTTACAGATGGCAGCCAGAAAGACAGTTGGATAGGCATGGCAGCCTGAGGAGGTGGATGGGCTGAAATGCAAGCAAAGTATAGAAGGATAAAGGCTGCTGAAGGTCACCATCCCCACCCCCATGCCACAGTTAACAACAGGCTTTTAATGGAACAATGCTGAAATTCCCTTTGCAAACGAATGTTACTTTGGCACACAGCATCCACGATTTAAAAGGTGCCACGGTTGATCTGAAGCACCACTTAAAGAGAAAAGGGGATTATTAGGGACAAAAATACAGACCTGAAATGCAGGTTGAAAAGGAAATAAAAAGAATAAAAAAAAGCCAGGGCTGTGTGAAGGAAATGTGGTCAAATTACACAGAGTGCATTTCATGAGGTGCCCTTGTGTGTTACCATGACAATCTTGCAGTATTGTTCCCCTGTGGAGGTGTGTCTGGCGCTTTAGAGCCACCTACATGGACCAGCTGGTCACCAATGCTCTGAACTCAAACCCAGCTCTGCTAACACTGGTTTATTACCTGCATTTCTACACACAGAGGCCTGGGCCCAGCTCAGAGATGTTCTAATGTGTAGATTCTGATATTGATTCTTCAGGCTTAGTCCAGTGTTTATTTGCTTGGCAAGCATGTCCTCTTCTTGTCCTCTTGCCCTTCATTTCCCTTCCAGCTCATTTTTACAACAGTCTTCTTTTTATTTATGTGAAAGCATGTGTTTGTCCTTCTCTTTGCTTTTATCAAAGATGGTCTCTGGCATTTCTGCTACCTCAGTCTGAAATGAGAACACATTGCATGTTGGCATCTTTTCAGGAGTCAGTCGGGTGCACAAAGTTAATTTGAAAACTAAAGTGTTGTCAGTTTTGCCAGTAAAGTACAGTTGCGTTCCAAGGCCTGTACAGATTTGTCAGTTCAGGGCACTGGTTGGCTGGATGATTTGTCAGGCCTCCACTGGCGGTATCCTCCAGCAGTCGGTTGACCATTGTGATCTCCTCTTCTCGTTTGTTCTCTTAGAAAAGTGTCAGTTCTTCAGTGTCCTGTCACAAGTGTGACTTTTCCGGAGATATACCATGATGGGTGGGTGCAGTGTCCCAGGTGGCTGGGTAGGGTCGCGCATCCCTTCCACACTTCTGCAAACACTGTTTGGTTTTATTGATGATTTCTTTGATGAAAAGTCATAAACATCTTCCCTTCACCTTTGCCCTCTATCACTGTGTCATCCTCTCAGCATCCTTGGTCAGTAGAGTGTGAGCAGCACGGGGCTGTCAGACCCTTATTCATCCCAGGAGAGATGAGGTGTTCGTGGGCAGCCCCAGCTCCAGTCCTCTTCATCAACCTAAAGGCCTCTGACCATGGACTTCCAGCTACCTTTCTTTCTTTCTTTTTCACAGAGGCTTTGCCATGCTCTCTGCTGAGGAACTTGCAAATTTAAATATTTCGGGGGGAGCATTATGAGAATATTGGGGGGGGGGGGGGGGGGCTCCAAAACAAACAAACTTACTCTATGGTTGTTTGTGTTAATTTAAGCTTTGACAGTTTCATGAACTCTCTTAACAAGAGACTCCATATTTGAAAGGTTTGGCTGTTAATGTTGTATGATTCTCCAATCTCTTACTGTGTCATGCTAGGCTTGGGCTTGACTTTAGTTTTTGTATTTAAAAATGGAAAATAACGAGGGTGGGGGGGTCGTCAGCTAACGAGCAGGGTTGTTGCCAGTGCATTACTGTGATCCTCTTGTAGCTTCGTTTTGCTGTCTTTTGAGTTGTGGCATCTTCTGAATTTGAGCATTGGCGTTTTTGATGATGATGATGATGATGATGGTTCCTTCTCTGTTGCCCTCTAGTTGTGAAGTCTAGATACAGACGGCCACACCGGTCAGTGTATTTATAGTCGAGCTGAGGAGCACGATCGATAGTCAGGTCAGACAGACTGGCACTCAGTGAGTGGGTATCGGAGTTCAGTCCTCAGTCAGGAAGTTTGGCAGGTGAGATAAATATTCTGTCAGTACAGCAGATTAAATGTCATGCAGATGATTCCTACTTACTGAACCATTAAACTCTTGAGGAACACCTCACTTAAAGGGGTCTTTGAAAAGCCTTTGTTAATAATTGTGACTGATTCTGTACATTATTTTTAGCCAAATACTTTTTCAGTGCTTTATAAACAGCAAGGATTGTAGATGTGAATAACTCTTAGCAGGGGAGGCTCATGTGGAGCTCATGTAGTAATGGTCCACCTTGTCGGTCTTCTGGAGATCTAGCGTACAAGACTTGGACTGTTGCCTTTCCGAATGTCAAAATTAAGGAAAGCTGCTCATAAATACAGAAAAACAAGCGCTTTGACTGTAACTGCGTTTGGAAAAGTAACGCTGAGTGTTTGTTCTTTCTTTCAGTCTTTGATAACGTTTGACATCTTGGTATTTCGTGGTGTGCAAAAACTTAAAGAGAAAAAAAACAACACAGAATACCTCAGAAAAGAAATCCATGTAACCTTGACAACCTCCACCTATTGTCAGATCCTGTCCATTGACACTCAGCTCCCGGGCGCCATCATCTCGTGTCATTTCTCTTTGTTTTCTCTTCCTGCTTCTTTCGCCATGCAGTCCGTAGCACCCAGTGGAGGTTCCATAGCATTTTATAGCACTTTGGTTTCATGTGTTCTGCTTTTTCGATTTTTTTATTTTTATTTTTTTTTTTAAACATTCTTGGTCTCCAGCTTTAAGCAGTCCAGCTTGCATTCCTCAGCTTAAAGACGTTTTGAGGATAGTTCAGTACATTGCAAATTCCTAACAGTTCGGAAAAGATTCACATTCCCGCAAAAGATTTCATCAAAACAAAAAGTCATCCAGTCTTTTGACTCTGAAAGTGGATTTGCTGAAAGAATGCAAGCCAACACATGGAACACTTGAAACCACAGTTCCCACCTTGTTCCTTTTGCATACCTCTCTTTCCATAGTCTTTATTATTGTTAAAATCTGAATGTATAAAAAACACAAACAACTAACCTCTAATTTAACTATACATATTTAAGAATAGGAAATGCTCTATATGTGCACATAGATATACCTATACAAGCCCCACAGACACAAACCTAAATGCATATGTATATAAAAATCTCTAATGTCATATACTTTTATCTTGAAAAGGAAGAGGATGAGCCTTTTCCATTGATGATTCAGGGAAACAGTACAGAAGTCCAGTGCAGTATGTTAGGTGAAATTACTCCCACTGTTGCTTTTGGTGTTTTTCTTACTCTGTTCTAGCTTGTTATTTTTCCATGATGTAGCACAGGGCAAATGGGCAGGGTTACTTTTTCTCTTTTTGTTTTTTTGCTAACAAAGTAGTAGTAGTCGAACTAGGATCTAGTGTAGCTGTAGTATTTTCGAGCTTGATTCTGTGAAAGGCGAGGCAGGTTGGGCGGCAGGTTATTTCCTAAAGTGGGTTTTATAGGGAGTAAATGAACATGACTTGGCCATGACAGTCACACTTAGAAGGATGAAGGATTGTATGGAGGGCAGGGTTCTTCAGTAGAACTGCTTTACCCATCAGTCCTTGCCTGTCTTTTTCACAGGTGAGATGGAACCGTGTATTGAAGGCAGTGAGGAGGAACAGTTTGTGCATTTTTCTGTCTAGAAAAATAACGACAGTTTTAAATGAAGGAAGTGGAGCCGGGTAGGATCCTGATTTGGTTCTCTACAGAACCCAACAGACGGCAAATCTGCATCTCCCTCCAGCTTTGCACAAAGTGACTGAAAGTTGACCTTCTCGATATTTTTGCATGCTGGTGTACATACCCTTTTATCAGTCCATTTGTTTGAAGAGGCTGGTTAATCCAAAAATACTTTTTGGATGTCGTCCGCGGGATAGAATCTGGTGTTTTGAATATGAGATTTCGCCCCTTATGTAAAGTAACAAAAAAAAAAGGTATGTCTGAGTCTGTGTGATCGTGCAAGATATAATGTGAAGAGCTTGCGCGTTTTGATTTTCCTCGGTTGCTCTTCAGCTGTATTTTAGCCACTAAAGCTCTTGTAGAAACATTAATCTACCTTATGATAAATCAATAGAATAGTGTACAAATTTGAAGAATTCTCTGAACGAATCTTGGCTGTCTGTAGGAAAAGACTCCTCTCTGGGCATCTTACAGACTCAGATTACATTACCCAGACACCCTCAGGGACCCTCAACAACACTGCTCTCACTTTTATTCAGGTACTTAATCTACACTGAGGCCTAGCAGTGATCAACCTTAACTATGGTTTATTTTCATTAGCCTATTCCTATCGAGATTAAATATACCACCCAAATCTTAAAAGAGCAGAAGCATCAGGGTTTTGTTATTTTTGCGTTCTACTCATGAACTTTTCTTTTTTTTATCCTTCAGCTGTCTGTACCTTATGAATGTCAAAGCTACTCAGTTCAGGACTATGGGTTTTTGTTAGGACTCTGTTCTCTCTCTGACTTGTGTCAGGTACCATGGCTTTTAATCTGTACTGAGCATCCACGCAGGCGTATTGTGTGGCTACACAGCACCAATAATGACTTAAACCAAGCTAACCTCTAAAACAAACATGCTATACAATTGTACAAAACAGTGGTTTGGCTTTTAAATAGCGTTATAAGCCTCCACGATCCTTTATACAGTATGCTGGTTTAAAAACTGGAGAACACCACAGTCCGTCGGGTTTAAGTACTAACTTGACCTATGTTTTATCTGTCTGTTGCTAATGAAGTTACAATGCAGAGGAATGCGAATTGCTTTCAGTTCTTAAGCTTCAGGGAAAACCTAGTAAGCCTCCGTCACTGCGAAGGTGAAACTAGGAAAATATCAGAGCTGGATATTGTGTGATCAAACTTGCAGAACTGTAGAGCTATGAAGGAACTAGGAGAGTCAAACTAGAGCAGAGAGCTTTGTTTTGCAGTTTTCTGTCAAACTGTCCTTAGTTGTCCTTTTTAGACAGCCTCTCTCTGCTCAGGTAGGCTGAAACCTCTGCTGTATGTTGCTCAGTGTTTGTGTTGCTGCACAAAGCCTGGCCAATGCCATGGATTTTGGAAATTTCCAGTAGACTTTAGTCTGTTTGTCACTAAGAACTAGACAAGCAAAAGCAGTTGATTATCGGCCTGGTCTGGCTAACAGGAGTGTATTTTGCCTAAATTTTGTACCTCTTACAACAATCAAATCAGTGACATTTTGTGAGAACTGTGTAAAGACTGAAAAAAAGTTGTATTTCTAAGATTACTTTTGACATTCCTGATGTTGGTTCTGGTAGTAACCTGGTTTTGTAGTAGTAGAGCTAGGTCTGATTTGCTTGGAAATGGCTTGTGATATTTGGGTAGACACAGGAAGTTGTCCACGGCTTTGGATGTTTGGATAAAACGATGAACCTCTTCTATTCTTCAGTCTCAATTTTTTGTCCCGCTGAGGTTTCTAACGTTTCATAATCTCACTTCAGTTCTTAACGGGTGGCTGGACTCCCCGCTGCAGGGCCTACTGGGCTTTTTACTCTTTTTGCTGAATTTTGTTTTGATTTTTTTTGTTTGTTTGTTTTGTTTTGTTTTAATGATATACCTCATACCTTCAGTCCGCTGGGCCCTAGGGGGCGCTGTGCCGATGCTCAGGACGCCCAAGCCCCCCTTCACAGTTTGGTCCCACCTGGACTGTACCTCTCAAAAACAAACACACACACACACACACACAGTTCTTTTCAACTGCGAGAACTTAATGACCCAGTACCTGGAGCTTTCCATACACTAAACCCGTGTGAGCAGTTCAGCTTTGCTTTCCCACTGTACTCCTTAAAAATGAGATGTACATTATTGAAAAGACCCAGAACTAATCACAAAAGTGAGCAGAAGACGGTGGAAACAAAAGCAGAACCGAGGTCAAGGGGTACTGGTTCACTTAAGAGTCTTTAAGTTCCTGCAGTGCAAAGAACCTCACGTACACCACACACCGATTCTCCAAATACCCCAATGGACCTCATTTTCTCAATATCTACTGTTTACAGTTTGACAAAAAAAATATAATTTAAAAAAATATTTTTCTCATATTGTACTTTTATTTATGTACAGTAATTTTTTTTTCTTCTTATTTTGTACCATGTGAGTTGGACTTTTATTCTTCTAGGTTTCTATTATCGATGTCTGTGCAAATGAGCATTATACTGGAATCACAATAACTGGTTTTAGTTTGATTGACTGCACTATTTTTTATTTTTCTCTCCCTGTTTTGAATGCAAAATCGGAGTTTCTGATTGGGCTGATGAATAATAAATTGTTTCATAATGTGCTTTTTTTTGAGAAAAATAGAAGAATTTGATTTCCTACTGTTCTTTTTTTACTTCATTTTGCAATGAACGTCAGGTGACGCTGATCAGATCTGTCTTTGTGCATGTGTAAAATATTTTACTGGTTATGTTAAATTCAATTTAGTAAAAAAAAAAAAAAAACTTAACTCATTTTTGCCACACATTTCAGCTGTATTGTTGTGTAAGGTAGTATTCACTGGATGCTAGAACCTTCTTTTCAAAACCACTATTCTTCTAATAAATTTTGTTGTGAAAATAACATGTTTTCTTTGTTCACATCTTGATTCCATTTTACGCCTAAAATTGTGGGTGAGTGTATTCAGATTGGATGCAGCTAGTCTGACCTCTGACCTCTCCACTACCTGGGTTAAGAGCCTGGATAAGCAAAGGTTCTTTAAGCAGGGAGCCAATCATTTAACAGGTTTATATTTTAGCTACACCATGTGACTAAATGTTCTAAATGTGAACCCATAGAGCCGGTGGGTAGCTTGGTGGTTAACACCACTGACATTGATACGGCAGGTTGGGGTTCGACTCGCTGTCGGCACAGTATCAGTGTGTGCCCTTAGCAGGGAGATGTCACAGGAGGTGCCCCCTAATCTACAGGAAGAGGAAACACTGATGCACCTGGAATTATATGATCTACATTAATGTGAAATGTGCCACATAATAAGTACTTTTACCTTTGGCTCCTTTTACTTAAGTAACATTTTGAATGCAGGACATTTACTTGTAAACAGTATTTTTACACTGTGGTATTGCTACTTTTACATAAAGCATCCAAGTACTTTTTCCACCACTGTCATCAACAACCAAAACAAAACTAAGGCACAGAAACCGAGGTAACGTTAAGATATTAAATAACGCTGACATCATAAATTAGCATCTCAAAACAACAGGGCATTACCACATTCCTTGCAGTTGCCCATAAACCTCACTGAAAAGTCAGGAGTGGGTTTGGGCTGATGGGTGATGTCATCATGTCTCAGAAAGCCAGATGGAAAAAAGCCACCCGTACAGAATGAGCTAATAACAGTAGCTGAACAGCAGCTAAACCAGCAACAATGCCAGGCTTTGCCTCTGTGTGTGCTGATGCTGGTGAGCAGCTCCTAGTCATCAGCCTTCCTTCCTTGCTGCACATGATTAACACAATATAAACCTCTGTATAATCCAGAAAGATCACAAGTTTGTTGTTTACTTGTGTCGCTGGGTTTCACATTGGTGTTATTTAACCAGTCGCCCTGGTGCTTTAAGGTATAATTCAACCAACGAGATGAATTCTACCAGTAGATTCGGTCTCTGCCTGTGAGGAACTCAAACTCCAAATCGAATATTTATGCTCACCTCTCACTCTGCTCTCCAGCTCCTTTGTCTTTCTGGACTCCTCTCTCTCTCTCCTCCTCCTCTCTTTTTACATACATCTCTCTCTCTGCCGCAGGGCCTGAGGAAAGAGGAAAAAAACAAATAACTTTTGAGGGCAAAGGAATTAGGTCATCCTCCTATCAAATATTTATTTCTCAACTGTGCCTAGGGCTCCAAAAGGACCCCTCTATAGATTCAGTGTATGTGCGGTTCCATACTTCACTCATTTGCACATATATGGCAGCTCATGGTCCGTGTCTGACTGAATTTGAGCACAGAGATGCTGAATATTTGGAGGTTCCACTCTCTTCAGGAGGTTTGACCTTTTTTCTCAAACCAGTTTTTACTTTATTAAACAGATACTGAAGCAGCTGTTTGCCACAGCGTCTGTGTCGATGGTGTGTTTCAGTTTTTAGACCATTTTGCAGCTACCAATTAGCTACCATTTAATGTGTTTTGAAAATAACAAAAATGTTACCCTCCGCATTTATTTTCTTTGCTGTACTAAAAATATGCCAAGCCACAGCTCCAACAGTGAGGTACATAACAACTGGAGTCAGGGGCACAGCAGAGCTGTTGCCTCCTAAACACGTAGGTCTGGATTTAAGGGTCATCTACATAAAGACACAGCTCCACTCCCTGCTGGATACAGTGTTGATAAATGGTTAATCATTCCTCATTTGTTAAGCTATTGCACATTTGCTGCCTCTAGTGTCTTGAACATGCAGAAGACTGAAGATATCACAGCGTGCTCTGGGAAACTGATTTGTTGTTAATTACATTTTTTTTAAATTCTAATATTTCATGTGACTGTGGTTTTGTCTTTAAAAACAAAGAGCCACTGTTTTCCCTCGCTTTTACCAGCACCTGGGAATAATATGATAACGAGGACAGTGTCATTTTACTACAGTGCCAAATACAGAAACACGCAGCCATCAAAATGTTCTGTGGGGAATGTCTTCGAGAAAATAAACAAGGTGCAGTGCAAACTCGTCCAGGTTAAGTCAGCATATTGTACATCAACAACTCTGCAAAGCCATTTGAAGGCGAGGCGTCCAGCAGAAAGTGGGGTGCAGATCAACAGCCAGCGGCTCTGTCACCTGAAGGAAATCAAAACTTGCTTTGCTTTTTAATTTATGTTGATCAACTAATCAATCTTTTCAGCACAAGTGACAGGACGCGGGAGAGAAGCAGCAGATCATTCATTTCTAGCATTTCCACCAGCTGCTGCAGGTCTGTCCACTGTGTGATGGTGGAGCAAAAGTGCAGAAGCAGCGACCTCGTAATAAAAAGCTTTAATGGCTCCAATTATGTCCTCGAGCTCAGAGCATGACAGAAATGTGCGCTGAAGAAAAGCAGCCTACAAGTAGAAACATTTGACAGAAAATATTCTCTCAATCCAACCTTTACTCCTGAGGCATGAACACCTCTCTCTCCTCTGTCTCTGTTTTTCATACATACACTGACTGCTGTGAAAATGTCAAAGGCCCCATCAGAAGCCCCTCCTGCTGTGGTGTGTGGTGGCTGGGCCCAGCAAGGCTTCCCATTACTGATTAATGGAACCACATCAGCTCCATTCAATTAAGACTCAGCACCAGCCCCATGCGGTCGTCTCCCCAGGCCAGTCTGAGCTGCGTTTAGCTGCAGCACACCAAGGACGGCAGCTACCAACAAGCTCTGATGCACAAGCAGGCAGTGGAGGGTGGGCCACCATAACACACTGCACTGTTTTACTATACTTTTTTAAAAATGTGTGTCTTCCTTTGTGTTTGAAAGTTGTTAAACAATTAAAGGTGCATTACACACAGTCTGATGACCCCAATGACAGTGTGACGGGACATGGCGTCTCCCAGCTACACCCCCACTCTATGACCCTCTGCTGCCTACAGCCTCCTGTTGTTATTCCAGCTTCTCCACCCTGTGTTGTCAAAGTACGGTCTGTAAATCAGCCCCGCCTAGCCAAGGTTAGAAGAAGGGTTTTTCCAGCCAGTAGTCATGTCAAACAGCCATGGAGGAGCTCTGGGCGGCTAAAAGTCTGAACCAGCGGCTGCCAGAGTGAAGAGGTGGCGTCTTTAGCACAGAGAGAGTGGGACAAAGAAAGAGCAACAACCAGTCTTCATTGTGATTTGTTGGAAACAACGATTACGGGCCTCACAATTATGTGACTCCACCAGCCAGACAACTTTACAGAACAGACGTGACCTTGACCTTTTGCTACTAGAAGCGTTGTTTTAACGGGTAAACACATCCTGACAGGGGAACAAATTTCCACACAAGACGTAACGTGTTTCTTTCACCTGAACTTTGTTTTACGCGTCGACTGAGAGCTGTCATACAACCGGAAAAGGCCTCACCGTCACATACATACGTACATGTGTAGCAGCGACACCGTGTGGCGGCGGATAATAACATCAACGTGGGTGATGATGTACAGTGTAGTACATCCTGTTCAGTATTTTATGGCAAAATATATGAACACTGCAAATCTTTGTACTTTTTGTACAGGCCCTTTGGCAGGAGCTTGTTCACCATGGATTCAGTTTATATCATGAACATCACACTTTATGTGATGTAATTCTTTCGCAGACACAACAGATACTTTCAATATTTTGTCAGTTTATATATTTTAATGGATATTTTTAAATCCACATATGCAAATTCTAGTTTGTTGCCTTTATTTTTCTACATAAATCTGACTTCTAGTGTCTCGATTTCACAAATCCTGTAATTACTTCATTACTAAATTTTCCCTTGATCTTCTTTTTCATTGACTTTATATATGTAGCCTACATTTTATTACTGTGCCAGTCCTGTGTTTTGTGTTCACTTTGTTCATATTTGAATGTTTAGACAGTGTTTCTGCCTTTGTGTAAGGGGTTGCTCTATTTGTACATAGTATTACAATACATTGTGGATATCTGTGAAAACCAGTTGGGACAATATGGTGTAGAATTATTTATCATTACAGCTACATCACATTTTAGTCCCTCCCAGCAGGATGTAACAACATTTACTGATATTATTATTATTTAATCACTGTGGATCAACAAAAAATGGGTGAATGGCTGATCAGAGGTCTGTACCACTAGCACTGAACATTTTCTTGAAAACATGTTTAACTAAAGTAACAGCCTACACCAGACCGCTTTAAAACCACTACAAATTCAATTTAAGATTTTCTGAATTCCTCTAAAGCCTTTTTCCTTTTTGAGGAAACTGAATTAAATGCTTTTTAAGACCTGCAGATCCTCTGCTCTGAGCGTTATCCCTGCTGAATGTGGTGATTTATTCTGGAGCAGAGCTGGTGCACAGAGAGCTACTGCATGTCACAGCCTGGTGCCACCCATGCTGTTATGTCAGATATTAAGTCATCGTGTTATGTCAGACCAGTTCATACATGTATAGTTGATTACAGTGCTATATATTAAATTAATTTTTGTGTGCATGTTTTTACTTATGTTGCATTGATCGTATATTAATCGTATACTCTTTGTTTGGTACGCAAAGTAAAAGTTTATTTAGTGCTGGGTAAACAGCTATTTTAAATACTGCTGCATTTGTTGAGCTTTAGATAAATTAGTTAAATAAAAACTGCATATAGATGTGATTGTTTTTATTCAGTACTGAAATTTATCAGTCCAGTCTTTCTTAAAACAGTCGCTCCAGTTTATTGTGAGATGTCTCTGGGTTCACTCTGTGTTCCCACTACTAATATTTTAAATGAACTCATATCCTTTAAAAAGCAGCACTATTTAGCTGTAATCACATGGGCTCTTAAGTGAAACTCATCTCTTCCTGTCCTGCTCAGCTCCTCTGTCTCTGAAAATACCATGAAAATGAAGAAAGCAAATAGAATTTCTGATGATTTTCTTCCTCATGCCTGCTTTGATTAGGGCCACGTGAAAAGCATTCTCAGTATTCTCAGACTAAAGAGTGTGATTTTAGGATCCACTTTAATCTCAGTCTGTTCAACCAAATCTCTGAACTGTGATGGTTGATCTCAGCTTCGTGTTGTTTAGTCTTCCTCAGAATTCTGACTTTATCACACTTCTAGTTTTAATCACACACAGTCTGCATAATTACTTACTTAAACAGTAACAAGTAGCTTGTGTAGCACCTTTCTATTTGAAATGTCACAAGTGCTTCACAATAAATAGAATTAAAAAGCTTCCTTGATTCATAAGCCATATGTTTCTGTCAATGTGAAAGCCCCCTTCATATATTTAACGCTCCAGTGTGTTGGAAGACTGTGAGCTGACACCAAAGCAGCTTCAATCCGCAGTCGTCACGAAGCTTTCTGAGCAGACACTGAAACACGTCCACAGAGCTCGACGCCATCGTCCTCCATGATGTGACCATGACACAAAACATAAAGGCGACATGTTAGGAGCGATGGAATGAAAACCTCAGTACTGTGACTTAATTTAGTGCTGAAAGAACAGCAAACATTAATCGAGGCCAAACCGAAAAGAAGAGCTGCTCTGCTGGGTCTGGTGGCAGCTTTTGTGCAAAGTGATTTCTCTTTCTCTTTTCAGGAACTCCTCCCAGGTCACCTTGGTAGTTTCAACTCCTTTTGGCAACTGACTCAAATATTCACGTTGCCTCTGGCGCTCTCACACCCCCTCCCCCACCTCTTTTTTTCTCTGCTATGCATCCCCCACCTCTTTTTAAAACTTCCCTTCTTCTATTCCCTCCTTTCCTCTCTTTGTTTCTTTTATTAAATTTTCGTTTGCATCATCTCAACCTCCTCCTCTGTCCGGGTCGTCCTCTCTTTTCCTGTCTTTTCTCTTTCACTGCTCAGAGACGCAGTAGCCACAGTTTGTGTGTCTGTGTGTGTCGGGCTGCAGGAGGTTATACAGCTGATCTAATGAGCACCTGGAGACCACTAACCATGATCATATCAATAAAAACACATCTGCTCTAAGGCAAGAAAAATCTGCATGAAAAGAAAAGAGAGGATGGTGAAAGAGAGAGAGCATGGATGGGGGAGGAAAAGGAGAGAGGAGAAGACGGGAGGAGGGGAGTGAACAAAGAAGAAGAAGAGGAAAGAGATGAACAAAGGAGAGCAAGAGACGAGTGAAAGAACGGTGATGGAGGGAATCCAAACGGAGCAGAGAAAGGTGTGTGGGAGGTAAAGGGTGGGAAAAGAGAGAGAGGAAGGGTGTGAATAAAAATGAAGAGCAGGATGAAAGAACATAAAAAGTAAGTGATGAACAAGAGAATGAGCTGAAGAGGAGAACGAGAGATGGAGGAAATGGGCTTGAATAAAATGGGATGAATCAAAATAAAAGAGAAGAAGGAGGGAGAAATGAATAAAAAGGAAGAAAGAAAGGGAAGGATGGATAGAAGAGATATAAAGAAAGCGAGGAAAGGAAAAGAAATGGAGACAGTGGATATGAGAAGACAGTCAGGTATGGAGAAGTAAATGAAAGGAAGAAAAAGGAAAAGAAATGGAATAGAAGAAGTGCAAGAAAAGAATAAAGAGAAAGGATGGAGTGATGTGGAAGACAAGGAAAGGAAATAGAGAGGAGGAAATGAAAAAGATAAGAGGAGGGAAAGGAAGGAAACAGGGAAAGTTAGGGGGGAAACAAGATGTGGATGAAGAAAGGAGGCAAATGAAATGGGAGTTTAGGAAGAACCAGAAGATAAT
>NW_018128304.1:148545-159008 GCF_001952655.1 Monopterus albus
AGGGGGGAAGAAGACAGGACAGGAGAGGAGAGGAGAAGAGGGGGAGGGGGGAGGAGAGGAGGGGTAAGAGGACAGGAGAGGAGGGGGAGGAGAGGAGAGGAGCAGAGAAGAGAAAAGGATGGGAGGGCATGTGGAGGTGAGGAGAAGAGAAGAGGAGGGGAGGGGAGGAGAGGAGAGGAGAGAAGAGGGGAGAAGAGGAGAAGAGAGAAGAAGAGAGGAGAGAAGAGAGAGGAGAGCAGAGGAGGGAAGAGGAGACGAGAGGAGAGGAGAGGAGAGGAGAGAGGAGGAGAGAGGAGAGGAGAGGAGAGGAGAGGAGAGGTTAGCTGTACTGAGTGTGTGGACACAGGTAGTCAGTGCACCTTCTCTGTAGCTGCCCCCTGCTGTTGTCCAGTGGTAAAGTAAGATACTCAAGAATAAATGAAACTAAATAAAACAGTGGGACAGAAAACTTAGGCTTGACTTGTTAGTGCAGCTCCTGTCTGGAGCTCTCTAACAAAGCCCTGAGAGATGCTGATAAGAGGATGCTGTGTTAATGCACTGCATCAAATTGGTCTTTCCCACTGCTGTCAAACATTTATTCTGTTTCTGTCAGGAATCTAAAGGTGTAAATTAAGTCAGTAATAAAGAATCGGATCTGTGTTAACAACTAAATGATTGACTTCAGCCGAAAACCCAGATCACGTCAGATACATTGAGTTAGACTGAGAATGAAGACATCGCTCACGATGCTGTGTCTGATGTCAGCTCTGTGTCTGGGGACCTGAAGTGCACGAGGCTTGTTTCTATGTATGTTTCACACAAGCATGACCAGGACTGGTACAGATCATCAATACATAAATCAATATGTTCACTGGTGATATGTTATCGATCCACCAGTACCAGCAGTGGAGGTGTTTGTAGATGCTGCCTTTCACCACTTCATGGCAGGTTGAGTGCTGCAGTTTACAGAGGGTCCAGTTTGCTTTTTAATCTCAGTAGAAACCCACCGACATGTGTGCAAAGAGGTGATGAAGACCTTCTGAAGCTTCATTTCAGGCAGCTCGGTCCTGTAGTGCTGCTTTCTGCCTTGGAATAAAAACATTGTTGTTTAAATATTAGTGCATTTCAACCATCTGAAATTCTTTCTTTGTACAAACAGCACAGAGCCAGTTTATCGGTGTCAAATATACCTCTGCTTTTCTTTTCTGCTTTAATGAACCAGTTTCCCCTCAGAGATGAAACACATTCCCTCTGCTCTACCTTCTAGAAATTCTTCTCTCACACAATAACAGTACCTTACATTTTGTGCAAACACTGGCAGCTGATGTACTTTTGTATATGATCAATCGTAGCTGACAATCACGCTGCCGCCTCTTCACTGCTGTGTGTACATTTTTTTGTCCTTTGTGTGCAGCAGATTGTCAATGTGAGAAGATGTGGAGGTTTTACTGGAGTTGGGGGTTGGGACGGGGCTCCGGGTTTGATTTTATCCTCTTTTAAAGACCCAGAGAATACAGAAAAAGCTCAGAGGGGGAGGGGAAAGATGCCAGTGAAGAGAGGTTGAAGGGGGGTGGCTGGCTGGCTGGATGGGTTTCAGAGGTGGAGGTTGGGGGGTGGGGAGAGGGAGCAGCTTTCACTGCAAGCAGAATGGAAGTGCATGTGTGTGTGTGTGTGTGAGCTGGGGGAGGAGGCACTGTGTCAAAGTCGATGGGGGTGTATATTTTGTTTTATGGTTACGAGGGGACGCATAAATCTCAGTTTCATTAAACGGCTTCAATCTCAGAGCGCTGCCCCGCCCCCTCCCCAGTGAGACATCCCTCTTTCTTCTCCAGCCATCCTTCCTTACTTTGCCCTCCATCTTCTTCTGCTCCCATCCTCCTCCATCACTCCATCTAGCTCTCCTCTGAGTCTTCCCTTCCCAACCCCCCCGCCTATCACTGCCATTGTTTTCTCCATCATTCCTCGACTACGTGTGACACGGGAAGGTCAGAGGTCAGAGCATCAACAACAAGAAAAGCCAAAGTACTGTCAAGGCTGAAGAACAAAAATGAAGGAGAAACAGCTCTTTATTTAAATAAATATGAAAAAGAAGCACAACTTGTCGTCTCCACTCAGGCGAGACGAAACCAACCAAACATTATCTGTTTATTTTTCTTTTTTGTAAAATTCCCATGAATGGCGTGAGGTCGTTTTTTGGCAACTGAAAACAAACACTTCTCTACAGTCTACAGATGATACAGAGACAACATCCTCTTCAACATATAAAAATACTATGACAAAATCAATGCATTATAGGTTTATAATATATATTACAATCTGTTAGGCTGCTACTGCGTGTACTGTGCAGTTATAACAATCAAAGCTACGTTAGTTTCATTCTGTTTCATGAGACAGCTCAGCTTTTGTGGAAAATTTAACTCAACGGCTAAAAAACAAGTTAAAACAACTTCACACACCTTGTATTTTTGTTTCATGTCCATATAAATAACGTCATCATGTATAAAAGCTACGTTTTCTGTGCGATGCGTTCACTGGCTCTTGTGGCAAATGGGAGAGGAAGCGTTTGATCTGAACACACTGTATATAATGAAGCTCATCAGGGACGAATACACACACATTTTTGTACTTCTATACGTTGGAGGACCCTCATTCCTATAATGAGTTCTGTTGACAGTGACCCAGCCCTAGCCCTTTCCTAGAGCTGTGTATTGTTTCAAATACAACTGCCTGTACTGATAAAAATATACCTTATAATAAGGAATGCCAACATGCTTTCCTACAAACCCTTATTTATTTGGGGGGAAAAGCCAGATTTCTCAAAAGTCAAAGCATTCCAGTGGTTTTGCACGGTCTAGCCCATTTACTAGCACCATATTGCAACCAGTTTGCGCTGTTTTCCATACAACATGAAAATCAATTACAGTGAACAACTAGTCATCAAGCCAAACTTGCTGCTATGCAATTACAGCTGCAAAGATTTTAGCCAATTGAAATTAAATAATAGTTTTCAAGCAAAAATGCCAAACATTTGCTGGTTTCCTGTTCTCAGAAATGAATGGATGCATTTCTTTTTTTATGCTCAGGAACTTATAAACAATGCCTCGATAGATATATCGATGTAACACTTTATAATGTGTAAACCTACTTGGGAAAGAATTTAGTGATGAGGCAGCAGTCAGTGAATTACAGACAACAAGTAACAGATGAATGACTGGATCATTAAATTAATAAGACCGAGCTAGAATTCAGACAAACTCAAATATATTTTGTACAGTGGTCCTAATCCTCTTCTGTACTAATCAGTCTGGTTTAAACTGATTAAACATTCTGTCAACTTGATGTTCACAGATTTCACTTGACTGCCTCAGGGTTCTCACACTGTACAGAAACAAATGCAAAGTAATGGAAACCTGGACAAATTCTTGTAGAAACAAAACTCTAAAACTAAATAGCATGCAATGGTTAAATATACAGGACTTGTGATTAAGGAGCAAACACTTGCAAAGGCACTGTTATTGCCTCTTACATTAACTTTTAACCTCTTGACTAAACAAAATAGCCTTAAACTTGCAAAATTATTATTTAAATCAGGAATTTTCAGATTAAACAATAAGCAAAAAAAACACTGATACTCTAAGCAGATGTCAACTTTTCATGCTTTACCTTCATCACCAGTCTGTGCTACAGCTTTGACCAGCACAGACAAAGCATTTAGCTTTAATCCCCAACACTTTAACCTGATCCTGAACTTAACCCTCGAGCTGCCCTCTGAAGAAGTGAAGACCGGACAAAATCCTCTCTATAAAAACTGGTCCTCACAAAGATGGAAGAACAATAACAGACACGCACACTCCTACCCGCATACTAGTCTAAACCGGGTGAAAGGGCGTCTGGCGAGCAGCGATGGAAACGTTTCACAACCCCTCTGGTGTCCCCGTGAACCCCGTGACCTTTGACCCCGAAGGCCGTATTGATGTCGTCTTGGAGGAAGTGGAACAAGCGTGACAGCTCGCTGCCAACGTCATGTCTCATTCATGAACGTTAAACAAACTGTTAACGGACGTCGGCAGATGTTTGCTCACACACACTGGTTTGTGCTGATTGTTAGTATGAAGAGACCTGATAGATCTCAGTGGACTTGTTCTGTCGCCAGGCATATTAATGAAATGCTTCTTGTAAACCTCACTGGGGGGCTGACATGGTGAAAATATCGCAGGTTAGTCAGGATGAATCTGATTTACTCTACAGACACTCGGGCATCCTGCTAGTGTGGTGCACAATATTCCAGTCTTGTATCATAAACCTTCAACAGTCTGCCTCAAGTTAGGTCCCTGAAGTTATGTCACTCATGTTACACCCCTATGGTGGCCCATGATATTGCTATTTCTATTTTTTTAAAGCTTTTTTTAAGCACAATGGAACATACAACAGGTTTAGCATGCCAGTCATTTAGCAGTGGTGAAGCTACAGATGCATAAGTGCACACTACATTTAGAACACTCCTATCTTAATATATTATATTTTCACTGCATTACCTTCCTGTCGGACAAAGAACTAAAGCTAATATATCAATCTATGCTCTCTTCAAAGCCATCAGACTCATTAAACAAAACAGCAGCAGCAGACCAGCAACTCCTGTGTTCTGAGGTAAAATTACTGCTGTCAATGGAGTCTGGTGTCTTTAAAAAGAGCAACGTGACGGCTTCAGCTCCCCGTCACAAAGGGTCATCTGAGATAAAGTCTAACTCCAGGGTACACTATATATGGGTTTTTTTTAGGTGTGCAGACAGTAATATTATGGCTATAAGTAGTAACATTCATCCTAAACAAAAACCCTCTGCTTTACAACGTGTACTATGTGTGCATTATCATGTGTAGTTACTTTCTCTCACTCACACACTAGCAGGCTAAGATAACAGTAGCTAACCTATTCTTCCTTCTCCTGTTTTTGGCGGTGTTTTTGGTGCGACGGCTCGCCCTCTAACTTGAGTGGCGTAAAGTTGGGGGCGTGACTTAGTGATGTATCATCAGGGGCCCAACTAGAGACAGTCTGCACACAGCAGCCTGACCTTTCTCTAAACTTTAATGCACTGAGTATCTTCTATTTAAATGCAAGCGGATTGAGCAGATGGGCGGTGGCCAATCAACACAGGTTTTCTTATTGATTCCATACATTTAAAACACATTTCCAGTCATGATTGAATTGAAATGGAAAGATTCATTTAACCAACCAAACAAAACACAACTTATGTGGCGATTTGACAATAAATGATGTCAGCAAACATTGAATATCATCAGATTTAGTTGTTTCCTGGTATTAAAATATGTGTGAAGTCAGTTTGGAAGAGGAATGAATACAATCATTTAAATCATGTTAAGATGGTGAGTGACTGTTTCTTTGAGCTCAGATTCCACCTTAAACTCAGTGACCTGGGTTTATTTTACAATTTAAACATGTCTACCATCAGCAAAGGTTTCTGTTTCAACCTGTTTGTTAATCTTAAGCGAACAAAACCCAAAAGCCACAACCTTTGTGAAATTTCTGTCTACACTGAATTTACAAAACATTGTCAAATTTATGCCACATTATGGAGGAAACCAGTTCCTTTGTAAGTAATAAGTCAACTCAGATGAAGAAATGATCCTGATCAACATGACTGATGTTCAAAGTGAAGAGCGCTCCTTACAATAGTCTGCTACTAGTTACTGAATTCACATTTCTGTACTTGTCCGTGATATCATATTTAACTTGCAGTTACTTTATCTACAGTCCCTGTGCTGTGCATCTGTTGTAAGACACATTGTTTCGCCTCCACAGCACATTCTGTGTTTCAGACATCATGCTCGTTCTACAAAATTCTGCGAGGCTGATGACAGTTTGAGGATTTCACCTTCCTGGTTATTGAGAGATCAGTACATAACGTCTGCTGTTGAAATGTGTAAACCTGACTCTGGTCACTGCTGAACAGCTTCAGCCACAACGTATAGAATAAAAAATGGTGTTTAGGGCCTCACCAGTGTAGTAGAGACATGAAGGAGCAGACATGTCTGAAACAAGCAACACTTTAAAATGTAGCCTCAGCTCATAAGGAGGCCCCTCCGTCATCACACTGACAGATCTCAGTGCTGCTGCTGACAAATGCCTGCACATCAAGTCTGAAGATCTTGCTGAGAAAACCCGAGCGACTTCTAATTCATCATATTTGACTGTGAAACCTTATAATTTATAAATGACTTAAATTAGGATCTTTATTTCCTGCCACAGGTCACTGCTCACCGACGCGACTGAACGAATGAAGAGCGGCACTGAAACAGCCAAACATCATAAACACATGAGGAGGCATATGGAGGCTTGTTGACACGTGAGCATGAATAATGAGCTGGACTTAGGTAGTTAGTGTGCAGGTTCTCCTGCAGCAGGCGAAGAAGAGGAAGATGACGATGAGGTTGACTCGTTGGTTTCATGTCTGGAGAGGGAAGAACTGTTTTATGTTACAAAATTACACCTGGGCGCAAAAGCACGTCAAAACAAACAACAAAAAAATGTCCTTTATCAGTGACAGAGTCCCTACAGTGTGTGTACCTCTTTAGCTTGGTGTGTGTTGTGCCTGTGTGTGTGTATCTGCACACCAATTCATCCACACTACTACACACACTCCTTGCAGCCACATTCCACAGGCTTCTCCACGTCCTGCATAAATGAGGTCCCATTGTTGCATTCGAAGCTGAGCCGCCGGCGCCGGACCCTCAGAGGAGCACAGCAGGAGGCGGCAGCGCCGCCTGGCTCGGGTCCTGCGCGGCACCGACAGGCTCGCCTCGACACGGGGACTCTGTGGACAGAAACACACAGTCCAGGCTCTTTAACTGTGTCAGCACAAGCTATGACAAAACATAAAATGAGAATAAAACTAAAACACCAATGTATTACCTTTTTGTCACTGAATAAGAACAAAATGTGACAGATGGACAAATGAACTACTTACTATACTACTATAAGCACAACAATATCCTCTGCTGCCCCCAAATCGTTTCTTGTCCAAATGTTAGGAAGCATCTTGCTTTTGGTAATGTTCTGTCTCTGTCAATAACAGTATCTGACATTACTCCTCTACAGTCCACTGAGCATTAGACAAGAAGTGACAAAATCAGCAGGGACAATCTACATAAACATGCAGGCAGCAGGTTTTTCCCAGGGTAAGCCAACATTATCTGGTGCTGTAGGTGTGGACCAAATACAAACACATGACAAATGTGAGACTAAAATGTCACTGATGAAAACTAGAATGAAATGTCTTAAGTCTTTTGTTGACCAGACCAAAAATTAACAAACATCTAATTATTAAAACTAGTAGGCAATTCAGTGTCAGAGTAAATCAAAATCAGGTGCCAAAATTAGCATCAAACTATCTCATGTCATACAAACAAATTCTAAATGATTTGCTGAACAAAACAGAACTTTTTACAAAAGCTATTTTCTTAAAAAAAAAAAAGCAGGCACTTTGGTCTCATTGGAGTAAATAGGAAAAGAAGTCAATGTGCAAATCTGGCAAACTGATCCTTTAGATTTTGAATACAACTCAATCAGTTTATCATAAGCCAAATTTGTTTTTGCACAAATGGGGCTAAAAGTTGTCAATAAACTGACTGAGCAGCAAAAATAAGTAATTATATTAAATACGTAAAGCCCTTTGTAAATGCAGCTATTTGCCTTTTAGAATTTGAATTACATCTTAATTGTTTGAACCCACATAAAGCTATGAAATAAATACTCCAGTTTTACTTTATTTTCCCAAATAATAATCGCTGCTGGCTACAGCGTCAGATGTGATCAAGTTCTTGAGCCCAGTATTTTTGTTTTTTTATTTCTGGATCAGATTAGCTTCTTTTCACAGAGGGTTGATTCACTTCAATACATTTTTACCCGAGTGAATCAACCTCAAAACAAAAATAGCTCTAAAGTTTGAACAAACTAATGGTAGCATTCTGTGCATGAATGTGAATGTGCTCTTCTGGATGGCACCAAGCAGGTGTTCTGACTGAGTTTGGTAAAATGCAATTTCCTGCTGTGCTTTTACAAACAACGCTGCATTGGCTGGGGGTGAGGGGCTGCAGGGAGGGTGTTGTAAGCATATACGATATGGCCACATTGTGACGAGTCAGCATGAGCGGCTTCATTCACCTTTCCAGCCCGTGAGTTTCAGTTGTGCTTTGGTTAGCCATGCTGCTAACGAAGCCTACTCTACCTTAGCACCAAAAAACTCTGTTTCCCATCTAGTACTAATGAAATGCATGGCATGTCGTAATGGTGCATTAACTGTGGCCTAAATTCAACAGGGAATAGCAGCGAATGCTTATGCTAACATGCTAAACAAACAAGTCTTCTTCCTGTGGGTGTACACATCCTGATTGTCCCCCATACATGATTGGTCAATGCAGTGCCTTTGCTGTAGGATGTCACCACCCAGTTCAGTAGAAGTTAAACTAGATCCAACTTTTTTCTGGTGCTGGCTGCGGTGAACGCAATCCCCAACAGAAATGAATGGAGAGGGCTCCAGTTGTTCACAACTCTGAAACTCAGTGTGAACACAGCCAAATGCTGGGGTCAGACTCGGTGACAGCCCAGTAAAGATCTGACAGGTGTATGTTAATGGAAGACAGCTTGTTCTGATGTAAGGGAACCCCATGAGGTCCAGACACAAAGACTAGCATGGCTGGGTCTATCACTTGCAGTGTACGCTGTGATCCTGCTCATCAGAAGTCTGCCTGTGGCTCTAGTCATTAGCCGGCACCTGAGTCTGAAAGTTCTCCACTCTGTTGTTCCTCACCTATATCACAGCTCTGCCCGGTGTATCCCTGCTCACAGACACAGTGTTCTCCTTCCTCTGTCTGCTGACACTGGCCATGCACACAATGCAGGCCCTGACACAAAGCTGCAGGCTCCCCCTGCAGGTTACACAGTGCACCGCGGTATCCGTCCTGGCAGTCGCAGCGGTACGTCTGTGCATCCAGCGCCATGCACACACCCTTCACACACCTAGACGAACACAGAGGGAAGGGAGTGAAGAAGACGAGGAAAGGAGATTCAACAAGCAGAGACAAAACAACTGAAACACTCAAGACAAAAAAGGGTTTATAAATGTCACATTAACCCTTTTACTGCATGTTAAACTAATGAAGAATGACATTTGTAAAGTGGAGAACTTTCAGAGTAAAGTCTATCATTTGTGCAATAACTGAAATGTCTTTAAATGCCAGAGCAAACCACACTCACTTGTTGCCATCACATGGGTTGACACCAGTTGCCATGGTGACAACATCCACTCCAGTAAGGCCCCCTGTTATGGGCTGGTCACAGTGCTCTCCCATCCAGCCTGAGTGACAGTGACACTGGGGACCCTGGGGGAGAAGACATGTTTAAGCCAGACCCATCACTTGGCCCCAGAGAGGGGCATCAGTCCACGCCATTATAAATCTTCAGGGCCTCATGATGAGCAACATCGTTTTCTGACCCTAACCTATCCTAAAACAGCCCACGTCCCTGTTTGCTTGCAGAAACTAGGATTGCTGTCAGTGTTATCTCTGTTCAGCCACACTGGTCATCACGCAGACCTAACACAACATGATAAGTTGCTTTCTACACTCTCCTTAATGTCCTAGTAATATCAATCAGAAGAAAAATCTCTGAGAAGTCTTCATCCAGGATGGCGCTGATGACAGCTGCCTTGATCACGCGGTCTCTCGTGTGTTTGTTGTTTATCCTTGTTTTCTCGGCCTTCAGCAGAGACGAGCCACTAAACACCAGACTCACTCTGAACACCTTTTTTCCAATTTATGCTAATGCAAAAAGCTGTGTAGGCATTCTGGTCGGGAGGCCAGCGGCCCTCTATGGAATTTGGAGAAAACGCCAGCGAGGGAAGAGAGCAGAGGAGACGCCTATCACTCTGTCCCCCGTGCAGCCCTCGGACTCTCTGATCACTGTATGTTCCATCTTATTCCAACCTACAGGCAGAAACTTAAAGCTGCGAAGTCTGTCGTCAAAACAGTGAAGAGCTGGACTGAGCAGACAAAGTCAGAGCTTCAGGCCTGCTCTGACTGCACAGACTGGAGGGTATTCAAGGCTGCTTCTACAGAGCTGGATGAACTCACGGACACTGTGACGTCATATAACAGCTTTTGTGAGGATGCGTGTGTGCCCACCAAGACCTTCTGCACATACAACAACAACAGTCCCTGGTTCACAGTAAAACTCAAGCAGCTCCATCATGCCAAAGAGGAGACTTACAGAAGTGGGGACAGGACTCTGTACAGCCAGGCCAGGAACACACTGACAAGGGAGATCAGAGCAGCAAAGAGGAGCTACTCTGGAAAGCTGAAAGCTCAGGTTTCAGCCAACGACCTGTGTGGGGGAGCCTGAAAAACACCACTGGCTAAACGTGGTTAAATGTGCTTTTTAAAAAACACCAGGCCCAGACAGTGTGACCCCC
>NW_018128304.1:159035-176214 GCF_001952655.1 Monopterus albus
AATCCACTCTGTCTTGATAAGCACTCAAACTAACCAGTCAGCCGTCTGCTATGACCTCATGTTAGCTCAAATATGTTACACATTATTAACCTTCTCCTCTTCTGTCTCCTTCCTCTTGTGTCCTTCAGGGCTTTTATGCTTGGGGAACCACATGTCAAGAGAATGAAGACCTCTTGGAAAATGTAAATGCCATGCATGACCGCTGTGACATGCCATATGAAACAATATCACATTCAAGTGTTCCTCACCTCAGGAATATTTTTCATTCATTTAAATCATCTAGGAAACCTCAACTATTCAAACATTCTGGCAAAGATTAACAGGGCATGAGTAAATGTTCCTGTCTCATAATGAGACTGAAGATTTTATATTAAAGAGTCTGAAGCTGTTTTAAATTGATAACAGAGAATTATGTGGCTCTTTATTTATACATATTCTGTCATTTAAAGATAGGAATGGTGATTCTTTTCAGAAACATTTTTTGTTACATATTTTGAAATTCTCTTTTCATCCCGATGGCAACGAATACATTAAACACACTGACAACATAAAGAAAAAAATCTGTTATCTGTGGCAGCAGCAGGACTGAAAGAAGCCTGACCAGTAATTTTACTTGTCCCAAGTAAAACCATCAGATGATCTACCTTCCTGTCAACCTACATCCTACTTGTGAGTGCAGTCAATGCTCTGTTTTGATGGCTAACGCTAGCAAGCTATGGTAGAGAAGGTCCCAACAGCAGCTTTTGGTTGCAAACGGAGACCGTTGTCACCTGCATCTTCTTTAGTGGAGTTTTTTTTTTTGTTTGTTTTTACCCATTTGCTAGAGTTTTCTCAAATTAGTATCCTGTATCACTTCTCCTTCTCCTTTATGACAAATGGCCTTATGGGTGATGTTGTTGTTGTTGTTGCCAGAAGTTTCTACCTATATGGATTGTGAGGAGTATGAGAGCGAGAAGACCGCCGCACAGAACAGACTCCTTTCACATGTAGCCACGGGTGGAGAAAATACCAACAGTAGTCAGCTCTAGGTGTAAAGATGGGACTATAATGCAAAGGCCACATGCAGTGATCACATTACCAAGACGGAATAAACCCTGTGTTTTGAATGGCGTTAGCTGGCCTCCCTCTTTACTTCTCCCTACCGGAAAAGTCTGGACTTCTAAAGCTAGTTACCAGCTACGAGCCAGGGCTAAAACAGTGAACATGAACCAGAGGTTTGGGACCACAGGTCTGGGCAGGTAACACCGTATTCGAGAAGGTTACAACTAAAAAAGAAGTTGGGTGCTGCAAGAAGTAAAATCAAAACTAACCTTGGTGTGGCTTTTGAACGACATCGACAACAGAGAACAAAAGGGGCTGAACGCTGACGGCATGGTGGCCATATTTCTACTGGACAGGTAATTATCGGTTTGGTTTTGTTTTGTTTGGGAGGCATTTGTTATTTTCCTGACATCTGTATATAGTAGTCAGGCAGTGCACGTTGTTTTTTGGAGGAGTGGCTTTGGAGACAAGTTAGAACAAAAGGGTGGGATTTCTTCTGGTGTTTACTTTGAAAATCGAGCTTCCTCATGCTGGTCTTTCCAGGCTCACCAAGTCTACCTTTAACACTGTTGTATGCGTACGGCCTTTCACCGTCTCCTACCTGCGCAGCACTGGGTTGGCAGATGCCGTGCAGGCAGTAGAACTTGCGGCAGGCCTGACAGCCCGGCAGCACCCCTGGCTTCATGTGGCTTCGGGTGAAGTCCTGCAGCTCATGGTTGATGTAGAGGTTCCTGATGCAGCCATGGAAACTGGACATATTGAAGATCTGAGAGGAGAGGCCCTGAGTAGCAGGCATCACCTCTTCAGGCATACCTGCAGAAACAGAAGTCAGTCATGTCACAGACACTTGTGCCAGTTTTTGGTGGGTGTTTGTCTGGGTTTGAGTGTGCCGCCACCTTGATCTTACCTCCCACATACAGAGGAGCCTCCCTTATTCCTGGCTGGCTCCACCCTGACTGTCCAGGGTCGTGGGCTCACCTCCATCCACTGACAAGTTAACCATCTGATTAAAGGTCACAAGTTCCACCGTGTGGAAACGCCCATCATTTACCGTCTCAGGGCTGTTCATAGAGGGTGTAAAACACAGAATTTATGTTAAATGTACAATGTAGAAACTTAGGTGAATGGCAAAGAGGGAACAGGGAAATGTTTCATGTTCTGCTGCCAAAGTATTTTTGGTATCTGTACCAAAATATCAGCAGATTACAGAAAGAGAAATCACATCGGCAATAGCGTTAAGACTTGTGTGATTAAAGCTGCTTGAACAAGATTTGACCACTAGACTGCAGAAGATGTGTGATTAAAGCTGCTCGAACAAGATTTGACCACTAGACTGCAGAAAACCTCCAAAAGCAAACGGACAAACTAAAATATAAAACTAAAATATCAGCAAGTGACTTATTGTTTTTAAGGGCTGGGGAACTATCTGCTGTGTTTCCTTTGTGTAGCTACGCTGCTCAACATCTACATTTAGAAGTGTGTTTGTATCTACCTGGTAAATGTCAATATTTACTTTCCCTTTAGCTCCAGCTTGGTGTCAACTGACTCCTGACAAAAATGGCTGGCTCTTAAACTTTCTATGTGCTTGTTATTTTCACATCCATTTCTGGACAAGGCAACTTTCAGGTTTGAAGTAACGCTATGATTGGGATTTAATGCTCAGTTCATCTTTTCTTTCAACTTCTCTGCCGCTGCTCATCACACAAAACGCCTTAGAGAGTGTGTGTGTTTGTGCGTGTGTGAGTTGCTGGCCAAGCCTCTTCCTCCTCCTCCTCCTCTTCAACAGCGTACCATCCGAACATTTAAGCCCTCAACACCGGATCAAGTGGACACTCAGCTTCAAGTGCCCTCTGGCCGTGTCTGTTATAAAACCAGAATTCCCACACTGCTGATCATGCCCATCCACATTCCCAAATCCTGCACAAGTCTCTCAGAGCAACAACACAGATCATGCACTGACATGCGGTGTTGCTGGGCTACAGTTAGCTGACAGGCTGCTCAGGGCTCGGCAGGAGTCCACTGGATCAGCTGGAGAAATCTTAGGATGAGAACTCCTTAATCAACCTGCAGCTGTGGGCTGGAGTTAAACATGTTGAGCTGATCAGGTGCAGCAGTTATATTTAGTTCACTGTAGGGTTATTGTTTTACTTGGTTTATGGAGGCATGTTCTGAGCTGTACATGGTGCAAGATGACATTATTTACTATAACGTGTTGCAGAACACAACACTTGGATGTACAGAAGCATAAAAAACAGTTTCAACAGATGTGCTTCTTTTAGAAAATCAGTGTAGTTTTTGCTATGTAAAAGAATAAATAAATAAAAATGAAGAACTGTAATTACAAAGATACTTCACAGTTTTTGGCCAAACAACTATTCACTAAAAAACAAGAGGAGATGATAGCTGACTTTATATCAGAAAAGACTCAACACTTTTATGCACTTCACCGTATAAATGTGTGCTTCAACGCTGCCTATTTGAAATGCAATCTGTTGTCAGAGTATGAACACACACCTCAGCCATGTCCAAGGCTCAAGGCGTGTCAGAGAGTCATTCCCATCCTCTCCATAGAGAATCTGAGCTTCTCCCCACGGGAAGGTTTAGAGGCCCAAATACAAAAATCATTTCTTTTGCCATCACTCTATTCATGTCTAGGGTTGAGCACTAGCTGTTGGTCAGCTTTGTACCGATGGTGCTATGGTGACCAGGTAACTGGATGATCGATTGGACCATCTTATTTGCATTTTAAAAAAATATACAGTACAGAGAATTAAGAGCAAAACTACCAAGCCTAAGTGCCTGCATTTGTATAGCACTGTTATTCAAAGCACTTTACCATTTGCATCTTATTCACTCATTGTCTGTCTCTCTCACACACACACACACACACACTCAACAGTTGCCATCAAAGGTGTCAGCTGAGCACTGGGAGCAATCTGTGGTCCAGAGTCTTGCTCAAAGACACGTGGACATGTAAACAGGAGATCAAACCATCTACTTCCTAAAGTCAGGGCTGTCCATGATGCCAGGTACACAGTGCACGGCCCTGGCTTCTGGAGTGTACTGGATCCTTGTGGCAACAGACATTGTAGTAATAAGACCTGCGTGTGTGTCTACCTGTAGATAGCGGTGGCTGGCTGGTTCCCAGGGTCATAGGTGACCCTGACATGACCCTGATGGAGCTCCACAGCGATTGGCTCGTTGTCTCCATTGTAGAGCAAGACACCGTTGTCCTCTGCTGTTGACACCTGAAATGCACACACATAAAAACACATAGTGTGTGCGTTAGGGTTCGATATTTGTTCTGTTGACATCTGTCGTTTACAGAATGACATCTCTCTGCGTGTACTCACCTGCAGTGTGATGTTGGCTTGAGGCCAGTTCTTCACATCTTGAAGCTGAACGTAAGAATCTCTGTCGACAAAGTTGACACTGACCAGCTTCTCACAGCTCGGACCCTCAAAGCCTGGCAGACACTGGCACACCGCGCTCCCACTCGTGTCCTCACAGGGAGCGCCGTTCTGACACCGAGCCAGCTGGCAAGGCGAAGGGGGAGGAAGCACCACCTCACAAAACTCACCACTGACAGGAGCAAAGAAGACGCCAAATTGTGCCTTACATCAAAATGTGGTTTCAATTTCCAGTTTTCCCAGAGCTCCCATTGTCTCAGCAACAGTATCTACAGTATCCCACATGTTCCTGTGTTCCCAGTATTTCCAGTTTTTTAAGCGTTCCCAGTACCTGTATCCCTGCGGGCAGACGCAGCTGTAGCCGTCCAGATGGTCGACACACTGAGCTCCGTTCTGACAGCGATGATCCACACACTCATTGTAATCGATGCTGCATTCTGGCCCCACCCAGCCTGGGATACACACACACCTGTAACATGCATAAACACGCACACACATGCACGTATACGTGATAAGAACCTCAGCAGAACGATATCTGTGTGCATCTGTAATTTAAATCTCATCCGCTGAGTCCAGCAGTGATGAACGAGAGGTGCATGTCACCTGGGGCCAGTAGGAGTGCTGATGCAGGTGGACTGATGCTGACAGGGGTTTCTGCCTGGAGAACACACACCCTCCTCTTCCTCACAAAACAGACCTGAGAATGAGAGGAGGCAAAGAGAGATTATTAAAAGAGCGGGTACACGCTTTCAGACTGAATCACTTCTCCCCTCAGGTGAGAGAGGATGATTAGAACAACAGCTCTGCTCTGCTGCCACACCTGTGTAGTTTGGAGGACACAGGCAGGTGTAGTTGCCAACTCCATCGACACAGGTGGCGCCACTCTCACATCCGTGGTCCTGACAGTCGTCCATGTTCACCTCACAGAACGTACCGTGAAAACCAAATGCACACGCACAGCTGGACACGCACAAAGAAATGAACAAGCCGTCATTTTTACAGCTACACAGAAAATAAAATCGAAAACAAAAAAGATAAAAGTTCAAAACATATTCACAGCTAGAGGCAACAGGTAGATGTTGATACCTGAACCCTCTGGTCTGCTCGTCACTCAGGCACGTTCCTCCATTGGTGCAGGGATTGCTGACACAGGCATCGACTGGAGTCTCACAGTTTTGACCCTGAGTTCACACACACACACACACACACACTGAATACAGAGCATATTTTGACCAGCAAACGTTAGATCAGGCCAGACCAGTACTTTGATGGGATTCTCAGAGACAGGTGTGAGTGCTCAGACACACAAACACAATACTGGACCAGTGGTTTTACACTTTCAGCCCACTGTTGATGAAGTGACGACAAAACAGACAAACTCGCCACCTAGATCCAGCGAGCCGCTCTACAGCAGGCCACGGGCATACAGAGCTGCCTACCGTGAAGCCGGCCTTGCAGGCGCAGGTGTACAGCTGTGTGTGGTGGAGCTGGCAGACGCCCTGGTTCTGGCAGGGGGAGGACACACATGGGCTGCATTTGGCCTGAACAGACGCCTCCACAGGACCTGACGACACACACACACACAGAGGCCAGCCAGAGATTTCAACGAGTTATGAATAAGACATTGTGCAACAAACATTACAAACGCAGCTCCATAAAAACTGTACATGTGCTATAACAAGAGAGGGATTTTTGACCTTGGCACTGTTAGGCTGTGTGCTTTTCACTGGTGTTATGTTTAAATAGCACTTTAAACCTAGTTATTTCCTGTTTTTAGCTGTTATTATAACACCTTTTAAAATGAGATTAAATTCAAAATCACCTCTGAACTTTTTCAGCTTTTATCATTTCACAACTTTAATTCACTATGAATTAGAGCTTTTCAATTAAATGAAAAAATTGAATGCACATCCCTAAGCACTAATATAAAACACTGAATAAAAGATCACTCTGTATTATCGCAGCTAAATCACCACTGTCTCAAAAGTCACGCTGAAGGTTTAATGCAATTAGTGGCTACTGCAATATTACTGTATTATAGCTTTATAAAAATGATAACATCTTTAAAAAGCTACAAAGTGTTTCACAGAAAAATAAAGAAGCAAACAATGAAAAGAGGCATGGTGGGGCTGTGGTTAGTGCCGTCGCCTCACAGCGAGAAGGTTCTGGGTTTGAGCCCCGGTCGACCCGGGGTCTTTCAGTGTGGAGTCTGCATGTTCTCCCTGTGCCTGCGTGGGTTCTCTCTGGGTACTCCAGCTTCCTCCCACAGTCCGACGACATGCAGCTTAGGTTGACTGGTGACTACAAACTGCACGTAGGAGTGAGTGAGTGTGGTTGTTTGTCTACATGTCAGCCCTGTGATAGACTGGTGGCCTGTCCAGGGTGGACCCTGCCTCTCGCCCACTGTCAGCTGTGATTTGCTCCAGCCCCCCTATGACCCTAGTCAGGATAAGCGGTATAGGTAATGGATGGATTTCAAAGACATCACAGATGTCGAATGTCAATGCACACAGTTTTTTGACAACAAAGGCCCTGGTATTTTTTGTCACCAGTAGACAACCATCACCAGCTGAACTCCATCCACTGATCTCAGTGGGGGCAGAGACACATAAAGAAAATGCTAAATCAAATATGTGTTTTGGACCAAAAACATTTAGTGCTTTAAAAGTAAACAGAAGAATGTGAAAGAGAACTGCAACTGTCCAGGTGAGAAAAAACTAAGTTTGTGTAAATTAGCAGTATGATTCAGTTTAAGTAGAACACACAACTGCGTATAACAGCCAGGTTTGGCTGTTTGACATGGAAAGGGTTAAAAGCAGCCAGAGGACTCAGACTGGATTCAGATGTGGCCTCCTTCCTTTTGGATGTGTTAGCATCTAAAGCTAACCTGTTTGTTTTGGTAGCATTAGCCACCTAGCATGGTCAGGATTTTATTTTAATTTGGGAGGAACTGGAGCTTTGTGTCATGCTAGCAGTAACCAGTGTTCTACTGTGGCATTTTCCAGTATCTGTACTTCTCTGTACTTGTGTTCTTGCAGAGTTGTCTAACATCATCAGTCATAGTCCAACTGTTCCAGTTCAAAGTCTGCATCCACACCAAAAAAACCAGAAGCATTCTGCACATTTTATCAAGGATGCTTTGGGAGCTGACTTGTGTGGCTCAAAGCTGTGATCATTTTCATCCTACAACTGGTATTATGTCACTTTATAAACTCCCGAGTACAGGAGTCTGAACTCAGCGTATTTGGTACTGAAGAAGTTCCTGGACTGACACATTTACTCGTTAGTCTGACCAAGGGCTCCATTTTGTACAGCTGGTCCCAACTAGGCATCTCTAATTTACATCATCGCCAGACAACAGGATGCGATGGGAGGAGCAAAGAGCGGCTCATGGTGTCAGTTTGTTATCTAGGCTGAAAAGACATTAAGTAGAGCAGCTTCAAGAATAGTGGCCAATACACTTTTCATCTCTCAAATGTCAATATGTTAAACTCACGCGTTGATATAATTTTCACAGTATGAAGATGTCTGCCTTCAGGCAAAATTGATCAGACAATTAAAGCAATTTTTCAAATAGATTTTTACTTCTCAGTTAAGGACACTGTGTGCTGCAGCGTCTTCAGTTGTGACGTGTGTGTAGGAGTGAAAGCAGACAACTCTTGATGAAGGTCACACAGACTAAAAATATTCCTTGTATTAAATATCATCTATTAGGAAGTGAAGACAGATTGTGGGTGTTTGTTCTCTTAGATCATTTTTCAGATGAAATGACAGAATGGCACAGAGTAGCCAATTAACTCTGTATTCATCACTAATCAGTTAATAGGCATTGATACATGTTAAAAGGCTTAAAATGAAATTACTAACAAGTAAAATATGTTCATTCAATAACAAAGTGCACAAATACACATAAAGAAAATACCCTGAAACAAGCCAGACATGAAGCTACAGCTGCTGTTTCATGTTCAGGTTAAGGTGTGTTTTATAGGGCGGACTCCTGCCAGCTTACCCAGACACTGGAACTTGTCAGCGGGTGTGGTGAGCAGCAGCTTGCCCTCCATGCCATGAGGGCCGGCACAGCGGGCGATACCGGGCTCCTTATAGCCGCTCTTTACCCAGTCAGACAGCCAGAGAAGACGGCAGTCGCAGTACAGGGGGTTGGCTCCGATCGCTCTGAAGGAAGACACGGAGTCAGGAAGAGGATTTGATGAGGTTTATTAAAAATTTATAGAACTGAAGGTTTGGAGGATTGATGGGAGGATGGAGGTGGATTTTAAAATCATTTTGGCAGTATTGGACAACTGTTTGCTACTCAGGTAACATTTGTTTGCTTTGTTATAGTTTTCGTGGTATGATTGTATTCAACAGTTTTGATCTTTGTTTTGCTGGTTCTGTTTCTATGTATAACCTGTTGTGAGAAAGAGGATGAAAATGGGGGGAAAGAAGAGAGGGATGGGTACAGAGAGTAAAGGGTTGTAAAAACACCTTTGAACAAATTGATATAAAAAAGAAGAGCATGTGGCAGGAAGTGAAGAATAAGAAGAAGCTGAAATTTTAAAAGGCAAAACAAAACAAAAAAATGGGAAAAGGTGGAAAAGAGAGGAAACCAGGGAGGAAGAGTAATGGACCTGTATTACCATTTTCTGCACTAACTTTCTGAGCCACACGGTGGAGCTCTCACTCCTCACAGCTGCTCAGTGAAACACACACACACACACACACACACACACACACACACACACAGCACCATGGAGATATAACGATATTCATGTAGACCAGATCAATAGAGTCACCCAATAGAACACAAATCTCACTCATCATGTGATGCTCCGACACGACCAGCGTGTCTCAAAGTCATGAGCGAGTGCTGCACAGGGACAAGGTGAAAGTCAGGAAAGCACTTCCTGTCTTTCACGTAATGTCACACCACCACGTTCACACAGAGTTACACGAGGGGATTCTGGGAAGTCGGCAAACACCTATATTCATAGTTTCTATTAGTACTGAGAGCTGAGGCTGCACAGACAACGTTAGCAGTCAGACCACAGACAACAGTGAGGCCAATCACTGCAACCATAATAATGCATTTTATTTAGAAAGGGCTTTTCAGGATTTCAGAACTGAGATTTTTGGATCACACTTTCCATTTGTTGTTATAATGGGTGAAATAATAAATAGAAATGTAGTAATGTTGGGCCATTGTTTAACAAAGCAACTGAATTCCTCCACTAAATGTGGAAACACACCTTCAGATTCCTGACAAGTAAAAACATCAGAGGACCCTCAAAAGCAAAACAAGTCAATGTTATTGACAGAATAAGTTATAGGAGAGGATTTTACAGCCCGATTCATTTCCTTGATAGACTGAGAGTCAGCAGGATCTTATTTCTGAGATTATGCCATGCTTCAGGAGACAAAATAAATAAACACCACTCCCTCCCTCCTCCTTTCACCTCCCACTCACATCCTTCCCCTCCCTCCACTCTCCACCACTTCTTTTCTTCTCCTCGTCTTTAACCTCCATCATCGATCCCTCTCCTCCTCCCTCCACATGCAGAGCCTCAGATTGACTCACACTGGCCATGCTTGGCTGAAGATGATTATACTGTATATGCAGACACACACAGGCCTCAGATCAATCCAGCCATGGCAAACAATGAATCTCTCAGCAATTCACTCCCCCAGGCTGATCTGAGAACTGGCCTCTACCTGACTGGAGCCATAAAGACAGGAAAATGAGCATACGGCACAGTCACGATGACGCTCCTTAACCCCGTACCCTGACCTTCATCATCACAACTGGGTGCCTAACTTCAACCCCTCCTCCCTTCATCCTCAGCTAACCCTAACAGACTCAAACAGCCCATTGCAATTGTGAGGATCAACCACTGAACTTAAATTTGTCCACAGCACCACAGAAAGATGTGCCCACACACACACACACACTGACAAACTTCATTCTGTCGGTGGGGACGGACCTTGTTGTCTGTAACACTCAGCTGGTGCCGTCATTATGTATGTCTGTGTGTAGGTGAGTGCTTACAGGTGAGACAGGGAGACCACGTCGCTGAAGATGCCCTGCTGCAGCTCGGAGATGTCGTTGCCATGGAGAGAGCTGAAAGACAAACGCAGCTGAGGGTCAGAACAGGTCAGACTGGAAACTCAGAGAACACAGAGAATCTGAAAAATCAACTCTGCAACAGAGGAACATCTAAAGTCCAAAAACTGATGATGGCTCGCAATGAGCAAGCAGATGACAGTCATGTGATTCAGTATGGCATGGCGCACGCGCGCATGTGTGTGTGTGTGTGTGAGCGCTCACAGCAGTCTCAGAGAGCGCAGGCCGCCCAGTGCAAGAGGAGGGATGCAGTGTAATGAGTTGTAACTGAGGATCCTGAAAAGAGAAAAATGTGACACTGAACAAACACAGTCTGTTCTGAAACCAGTTTTAAAAGATCCTGCACCAGTTTCACACTACGTTCCTACAGCACTGTCAGACAGGTACATCCAAATCACCGCAGCAGAACCAAACATAGTCCTGCTAATTCCACACATTCTTTTTCCTGGTCAAACCCTTGCAGCTCACATTACCCACAGTGCAATTCACCTGCTGACAGCTGGATTGGAGATTTGGCTGTTTTTCTAGCAGCAACTAATGTAGCCTGGAGCCTCCAGCCTCATGCAGAGATGAGGAGCGGGCTTCTGGTGACTTCACTTCTTTCTAAACCCACATCCCCGACTTTTTTTTTTTTTTTTTTTTTTTTTTTTAGGCTTGTAGTCTTCATCCCCAACTGACGCGGATCACTTTCAGGACGTTTATGAGGACTCACACAGCTCCCTGTGGCACCACAGAAGGCTTCATAAAACATGTTTTACATGTGCACCAGTAGGCCTGCTCCCCTTCAGCAGTGCAGATGCACATTCTCCACCAACTCCGGAGATTTGTTACATTTTTATGTCCTGACAGCAAGAGCTGTCATTTTTCTCTGGGTTTTAATCCACA
The DNA here is from genome assembly GCF_001952655.1 of Monopterus albus. NCBI lineage: Eukaryota > Metazoa > Chordata > Actinopteri > Synbranchiformes > Synbranchidae > Monopterus > Monopterus albus. The sequence goes on from NW_018128304.1 coordinate 170,490, forward strand.
TGGTTGAGGTTGTAAAAACACAGGAAGAGTAACTTTGTCTTGGTTTTTTATTTATATGATCCTTTTTTTGTTGTTGTTTGTTCTGTTTATAATGATTGTATTTGCTGTAATGTTTGTAACATTTGTAGGGAGCCCAGGAAGAGTAGCAGATGTTTCTACATCAGCTAATGAGGATCCTAATAATCAAATCAGGTCCAGAGGGAAAACATCTCCACCACTACCAGACAGATCTACATAAAATGTAGTCCTCATCCTCATTAGTACTACAAGTCTCAGATGATGGTGGTTCTCTATGATTTTTTTCATGATGTTAGTGATGAACATCTTAAAGGAGCCTGTCGCTGTTTTATCACGTTTGGCGTTTACCAGCCAGGGAGGGTTAACAGAATGAGCCGGTGTTTTTGGAGGCTGATTCACACTAGGGACTAGGAGTCAGTACATCTGCTGCTCTGTCTTTTTTTTTTAACCAGTCCTAAGTGTCCCAAGGCTTTATGAACATACAACATTAAAACTCTCTGGAGTTCATAAAGCCATAAAGGAATCAAGAGTTATTCCTGGAAAGAATTTGACTGGAAGTTGAAAAAAAGATATTTTATGATACCAACAATTGTGTTGATAGAGATAATACAAAACATGTGGACAGATAGGAGACCACTCATATCTTCAGGGACAGCCTGGTAATGCAGGGATATTGGCAAAATCTTCTTCTTCTACTTTTGGCTGTTCCTGTTAGGGGTCGCCACAGCGAATCATCCGTTGCCACCCAACGGATGATTCACATGTTAAACTTGGCATGTTTTATGCTGGGTGCCCTTCCAGACGAAGTCTAATTTAGAGTTGCCAGTCAACCTAACCTGCATGTCTTTGGACTGTAGGAGGAAGCCAGAGCATCTGGAGAAAACCCACGCAGGCACAGGGAGGACATGCAGACTCCACACCGGGTTGGCTGGGGCTCGAGTATTATATAATATTATCATTATTATATTATTATCAATGGACAAAAGGACTAGAACAAACATATGACAGCCCACCTACAAATGAAGATGGACTCCTGTGAAAATACCCGAGACTCTGATATGTCAGTAAATACTCGTCAACTCAATGTTAGCAGATATCTGAGAAATAAAGTCCAAAAGGAAAAGAAAATCCTTTGTATTTCAAAAGCCACATAGAGTTCCTTTACCCTCAAGGAGCCACTTGATGGGTTGCTGACCTTTAGCATTTCTTAACTGTAACTCTTATTTACTGGGTTATACAATTTTGTATTGAAGTGAGCGCCATGCCTAACACACTGTAGAGCTCAAGCTGAGTCTAGCAATGCTCTAACACCTCACACTGTGACTATGGCAGCCCTTCTTGGAACAGCTCCCCTCCAATGGTGGCTTTTTAAAACTCATTTGAACTTATTAAACTGACTGTCTTTCATTTTTGTGTGGACTCCTTCGACATCTGACTGAGGACGTTTGTGTGTGTGAACTCACAGGGTGGTGAGCTGGCTCATGTTGGAGAAGGAGTCGTCGGACAGGGAGCTGATTTTATTGTTGCTCAGATCTCTGCAGAGGCAAAGGTCATAACCATCAATACACACAGAGAGTATACTGCAGGAGTCGTCCCCCCCCCCACACACACACACATAAAATACACACAGAGACACACAAGCGGATAACACACACTGAATTCTTTCTCCCCATAACACACACATACTCACACAGAGACACATGTTTTTCCAATATTATACATAAAATGACCCACTGAGTTCAGGTTCACATGAGAAAGTTAGTGTTGTTACATGACTATGCAATATGATGCTTCTCCCCACAGAACCAACTGTACGGCTACAGCGCCCCCTGTTGGCCGTGTTCATAAATACACTGACACATGTAGCTGTTTTACATTTGGAGTCTAACATGACAAAACGGAGGTTTTATATCAAAAGGTGAGGATTTTTAAGATCAAAACATAAAATAAAACGCTAACTCAAAGGTCAAAGTGGTGAACCTCGGCTTTAATTCCACATCTACATCAGACGGAAAGGGCAGGAATTATTTTATATACAGTACGGATCCAAAGTTATAGAAGCCAAACTGTAATAGACCTTTTTTAGAAAGTTAAATAAAGTCATTATATTTCATATTTGGGTGCCACAGTCTTTGTTTCACTTCAGGTCCAGTGTATAAAAACCTTCTGACTGCACGCCATATTAAAATAGAAAGTCAGTGAACATAAATGTTCATGTTGGCAGAGGCAGCACTGTTTTAACAGAAAGAGGGTGAGGAGATACAGGGTATTAGTGGGAATCGTGTTAGTCGAGTGTTTATGTAGTAGAGGAGGAACAGTATCTTACTTACACAAGCTGCAGGTATTTGAAGGTGGCCAGCTCTTTGGGAACACTGGTGAACTGGTTTCCATCAAGATACCTGAGAGTACAAGAGCCCAGGTTGAAAAAAGAATAGTTTGAATGGAGGACAAAGACAAGAGGAAGCTACGCCAGCGTCCTGCTGACCGGAGACAAGCGCTGCTCTGGCTGTGTGATCAGACTCACAGTTCAGTCACGTTGCGGGGGAGTCCCCTGGGCAGGGCCTGGAGGTGTTTGTTGCTGCACCGGACCACCGTGTCCATACATGAGCACTGGTTGGGACACTGAGGCCCTGGAGCACAGCTGCTGTCCTCCAACACAGAGGCTGAGACAGACACACAGGAGAGGGAGCTCTGCTCACTTCACACACACTGCACAGTTAGAAAAGACTACAGATTTTACTTTTTTTTATTTATTTATTAACAGTCACAGCATCCTCTGTAAGTACAGAGAATTTACATCTGGCTTTTTGGCTTTGCTTGTCTTTTAATTATTTTTCTTCCCTAGTGTATTTGTGTTTAGATTTGAGTGTGTGCATCGTACCGTCCTCGCAGCGGAAGTCAGGAGCAGCTACGTCCTGTAGTGGGATCTCTCTGAGGAAGCCGGGGGCCTGGCAACGAGGATTTCCCGTCACGATTCGTCGGCTCCGAAGCCAAGCCCCAAACCAAGACAGACGGCAGTCACAGTTAAACGGATTGGCCAGGAGGTTCCTGATGGACATGTAGGAGACAAAGACAAAGGGTATAATTCAGTTCCCTTAACTGCATCTATATTTCTCTGTCTTGCATCTAGTCCCACCCACGTAAGATGCTAGGAAAGGATGCAAGGAAAGAATGCAAAGACAGACAAATCAAGGAAACACTTTTTAAGAGACACAGATGTCCTTCCCTCCGATCCTTTATCTGAAGGTTCCAGTCACTGATTTCCGATAAAGGGGCACATCAGTCCATAAAAGACATCTATGAAGGATGCTCCCATGTGTCCTGGCTCATGGCTCCTCCAGCAACCTCCTTGCTCCTCAGAGCAGAACTAAAAGCTTTGGGATGTCCTTCAATATAGCCGACCAAAACAACTTCTGGGTGGAGCAAGGATCGAAGAAAGATCAGTTAAGGGAATTGAGATTTACCCAACGAGAGACCATGGGTGTTTCCCATTCTCTTATTGTGCATGAGGGGTCCTCACTAGACTGTACTCCTGGGTCAAGCAATGACTGAGGATGTTTCAAGTCCGTCATATGGGCTGTGAGGAGCGAGGAGGCTGCTGGAGGAGCCTTGACCGAGGATACACGAGAATAATCTGGAGAGAAGTTTTTATGAACCGACGTGCCCCTTTATCAGAAAACATTTGGTCATTGGATTCTTCAGATGATAGATAGGAGGAAAGGATGTTTCACAAATAATGCATTTCTTTGATTCCTCCCTCCTCACATTGTTTCCTCATATCTTATGAGCGTGACTAACATGCAAGGAGAAGACATAAGTGAGAGAAACAACTACCCAGACAGTGCAGAAACACCCATGTAGTGAATGCATATGTACAGGGACAGAACGCTGGGAGTGTGCTGCTTCGCAGGGACTGGAAGTCGCTTGTGGGGTTGGAGGCTGGGCCCCACCACTAATTCATTGAATTTTACGAAAATAACGGGGTATAAGGTTAGAGCAGGTGTTGGCTTTGGTTAAGGTTAGGGTAAGCCTCCAGGAAATGAATGTAAGCCCTGTAGGTGACGACCGCGAGGATGTGTGTGTGTGTGTGTGTGTGCTACTAACAGTGTGGACAGGTTGGGCAGAGTGTCGAAGGCTCCAGGCAGGATGGTGCTCAGCTGGTTGTCGTAGAGGGACAGCAGCCTGACGCTGGTCAAACCCGTGAAGCTGCCGTTATATACAGCTGATCCTGTTGTTCCTCAGCATCCTACACACACACACACACACACACACACAAAGCTAGTCACACACATTTTACCTGCAAACTATTTTTCAAAGCATTTCAGAAGCTTCCTATGTATTTCTCCTGACAGTCACTGGTTACACTGGTGATCACTGTTCTCTTATTGAGAAACTGGTTTATTCGGTCATTCTTCTAAACACAAGAGGAGGAGTGTGAGGTGAACCTACAGCATGCGGAGTCCCTCCATGCCTTTGAACATGCTCCCTTGGACAGACTCCAGGTGATTGGCCGTCAGGTGAAGCTCCACCACCGAGGAGGCACCTTCAAACGCCCCGTCCTCAATTTCTGAGATCTTGTTATTGCTCAGGTTACTGAAAGGAAGGACAAAACCCAAATGATGAAATGTTTCTTACAGTCTGTGGTTTTCACACACTGGTCCGTCACAAGCTCCGTTCGTACAGATTCAGAATGCTCAGTCCAAGTGAACATGGTCATTCAGCAGAACGAAGGCCCACTCTGCTGAAACCAGCTGAAAAAAGCTCCCAGTCTCAGTTCGGACACCCTCTCTACCTTTAAGAATAGACTTAAGACGTTCCTTTTTGATAAAGCTAATGGTTAGGGCTGGATCAGGTGACCCTGAGCTTTCACTTAGTGATGCTGCTATAGGCCTAGGCTGCCGGTGGGGGGGGGGGTCTTCTGTTTAGAATTTTTCCTCCCTGCTGTCGCCAAATTCTGTTCAATTGGGATTAGTTAGGTTTTTCTTCTGTAATAATAATTACAGTAGGGTCTAGACCTTAGTTTGTAAAGTGTCCTGAGACAACCTTTGTTGTGATTTGGTGCAATACAAATAAAATTGAATTGGATTTAAATGAACTATCAAGTGCTCTTGTTACTGTAGTGAAAACCTTTTACAATCAAAAAATCATAAATCCTCTGTTCACATAGGCATATTTAGTTTTAAAAGTCTGTGGGAGGTTTGTTTAGATAACTGCATGGGTATTTGTCATTCTGAGTGACCTACATTTTCTTGAGCTGAGACAGGCCCTTAAAGGCTCCGGTGGCCTCCAGCACAGACAGGTCGTTGTTGTTGAGGCGCCTGGGACAATCACAAAGAGCAGACATGGAAACATCATTAGCTGAAGAGTCAGTTTGGGATGTGAGTGTTTGTCCAGTGAGTGTGCATCCATACAGTATGAGTCCATACACATGTCAACATAGACGTTCGTACGGTTGGTTAAAACTAATGTGTCTGCTACAGCAGTTCTGTAATAAATCCTCCTCCATGAAAACAACAAGCTTCAGTTATTTCAGGAACCATTGTTGATTCAACTGTACAGAAAGAAAACTGGTCTGAAAACTACTGAGTCATTTATCAAGCACAAATATCAAACATTTAATGATTCCAGCTTCTGAAATGTAATGACTTGTTCACTGTCACAGCTTCATATCAATGTAAACTGAATATTTTGGACTGTTGATCAGACA
>NW_018128304.1:176266-185037 GCF_001952655.1 Monopterus albus
AATATTTCCAGAAATCGTCACTGTTGTTATGGTGGTATCATATTTGATGAACCAAAACTGTGTTTATCTCACCAAACAGAAGTGACAAAGCTGCACACACACACAGCCCAAAGAAGAGCTCGAACACACCAACCTGTGTGAGTGAACCACCGCTGTGCAGAGCCTTTACAATAACCAACTATCAGGGGTCTGTACCAAAACTGTCTGCTCGTGTTACCTGGTTATGTCTTGAATAACCAACTATCAGGGGTCTGCTCGTGTTACCTGGTTATGTCTTTACATAAACCATCCAGTAGTGGCTGGACTCTGACTAGAGTGCACGTGTGTTTTTTTGTGTGTGTATTTGGTCATGCGTGTCTCACAGCTCTTCAGTGGAGGAGGGCAGGTGTTCAGGGAACTTGGTGAGGCGAAGGTTGGAGCAGTCGACCACGTTAGCCTCACAACGACACTTAGCGGGACACACCGGCTTACTGTTGCACTCGTGGCTCAGACGTTTGTCTGCAGTACCTTGACACATGCACACACACAGCGAGGACACAGATATGTGGGTCAAGCTGATAACAACTTAGGAGACATCTAATTTCTGCTTTTCTCAAATTACCTTAATTGAAAACGCATACTGTAGCAGTTTTACTTTTGTTATTGCAAAATAATTGATGTAAAGTTAACTATATCTATAGAAGACACAAACACAGACAATCACCTGGGATGTGGTACTGCTCTTTGGCTGTCAGAGAAAAGGAAGAGAAGAAGCAAAACTACATCAGTCACAAGGTTTTAGACACTTCCGACAGTCTCTCTCACACACACGCTCCTGGAGGAGGTCTGTGTGGAACTGGCAGAAGTACGTTTTAACATTTTACACACAAAGGGGAGACGTGAAACAACCCATGTCCATGTTTTGCTGTTTAATAGAAGCAACGTGTGGGCCTGTGTCCAGCTGCCCAGGCCTGGCTGCAGCCTGAGGCAGCGCGGAGTGATTTATACAGTGATCAGGGAGCCTGTTGTGGCTCCACTGGCTTCACACGCTGGCATGGTGTGGGACATGAACACAGCCAGGAGCCTGGAGTTACAGGCGTCCAGTTACAGTGTGTGAGGTTAATGTGCTGCTTCTCGCCTCTCTTTAACTGTTGAGATGAACAAATAACAGTGGTTCTTGTGTCTAAACCAAAAGGGGAATTCTTCATTTTCATCCTAAAGCCTGTTAGAACTTGAACATTTCCTGCACTTTATTTCATAACATAAGTCAGGGTTTAAAAGCCAACGCAGTGGTCACACAACTCATAGTACAAAAATATTTGGAACGAACATTTCACTGACAATACTTCTATCTTTAGAAAACATACAAAACATGATTATTGTTAAACTACAAAAAACACGTGCTCTTCTTGAGCTGCCATGTCCACTGTAGATACCTGCATGGGCCTAAGCTGGGCCATGAACAGTATCGTCTCTCCAGCAGGAACAATGCTGCGTTTAGGAGATTTTATCTGACCATGATTTGACTGGTTTTACATATTTTATACCAGAGAAAAAGAGACGACAATTCTTGCTGGTCAGGCTTTTTCTGCACAAGTAGTGGTGTGACAGTCAGGAACAAAGAAGTGTTGGTGTCTCACAGCACAGTGTCACTATATATAACAGGACATGTACATAACACACGACTTGTGGGAGAAAATGATGCTACCTTTCTTGCACATACTGTTTGTTCATGTGTAGTTCAACATTTTACACTGTAGCTTATAAACCCAGGTTTTCATTCGTCTTAGTTCACATTTCTTCCTTTTACTTTCTCTCACACAGACACAGACATGGTGGCACTGACCGGAGCAGCGGAACTTATTGCTCTTGATCTGCGCGATGCGTTTGTTGGCGAGGCGACGAGGGCTGGCACAGCGTGCGCCGCTGGTCTCTATGGGATTTGACCGCAGGAACTCGGCCAGCCACTTCACATTACAGTCACACACGAAGGGGTTCTGGGCCAGGTGGCTGATGGGAAATCACAGGGTGGAGGAACATCAGTCAGATCAGAACGAGTGGAGTCAAACAGAACTGAAGAGAAACAGGCATGTGTGAGTGTGTGTCGTCTTACAGGGTCTGGATGCTGTGCAGGGAGCTGAAAGTGCCTTTGGCCAGACTCTGGATCCTGTTGTCGTACAGTGACAGCAGAGCCAGGTTCTCCAGATCCTTGAACACCGTGGCTCTGATACAGTGGATCTTATTTGCATTCAGCAACCTGAAGGACAGTCGAGGTCATTCACAAAAAAAGCATTTCACAAGCTCGGTCAGTAAAAGGTTTAAACCAAAAAACATCTTGAAGACAACTACAAAGGTGCATTCCTCCACTAAAATCTAACATTTCGAGGAGTTTAAATGAGCTACAAGCAAAATCCGGTGACGTGATGTTTTTGTCACGCCATGCAGGACGAGCACATGTTGATGAACTACTCTCAGCAGTGAAAACTAGCTAGGAATATGTGCTGCTCTCAGACTGTTCATCCTTTGTCCCTTAGTGCTGCAGTCTTTGTGACTCTCTGGGAGTCCACACACATCAGCTCAAAAAGCTTCGGTTTCGAGCACACATTAGTTTCCATCCATCAGATTAACCAGCTTCGGGCACTCTCAAGACATTTGACTCAGCTCATTTAAAACACAGTCAGTGTAAATTGTGTTCAGACAAAAATGTATATGTGCATTGTGGTTTGGACTTACAGCAGCTCCAGAGAGGCCAGGCCATCAAACACACCGCTGGGCAGCTCCGTGATCTTATTACCATACAGAACGCTGCACACAGAGGAGAGACCCTGTGTTCATATATAGCCCGTCAGTCTGTTCCTAGTTATAGGATGTTTTATTATCAACTCAACAGTAAGACTCTTATTTTGCTAGTAAAACTCTAAGTTTCATACTCCACTGGTAAATTTCCATACAAAAGCACGAACATATACACCACAGTACAGACACATATAGACAGGCATACTACAGACACACTGTAGATGGAAGACGCCCCCTCTCAGCACGCAGACCTGTGTGCTACTCACAGCGAGTTGAGAGCCCTGAGGCCGAGGAAAGCATCTGGAGCGATCTCGGATATCTGGTTGTTGCTCAGGTCTCTGTGAATGACACAAACACAGCGGTCAGAAACGTTTGCTCTGAACATTCAAAGAACTGCTGAATGCTTCGTTTGTGGTTTGATGTCAAGGTGAACTCTGTCCCGGGTCAGGAGTTGTCTCTGCAGGTTTCAGACTTCACTAAGCTGCAGGAATGATGGGGTTATCTTTGACTTCAGTTTCAGCTCAAATAAATAATCTGATGTTTGACTCTAAGATTAGACTGTTACTCCACAAAACGTCTGTAAACTCTTATTGATGAGCTCATTATGTCTGGTCTACTACACTGTACTGTTGTGGTGAAGGGGGCGCTGAGCCAGAAGGCAAAGCTCTCAGTGTACCAATCAGTCTACAGTATGTTTCAGCCCTCACCTATGGTCCGAGCTCTGGGTGGTGGCGGAAAGAACGATCTCATAAATACTAGCGGCTGAAATGAATTTTGCCCATAGGATGGCTGGTCTCAGCATTAGAGATAGGGTGCGGAGTTCAGATATCCGGAGGGAGCTCGGAGTAGAGCCGCTGCTGCTTTACATTGAAAGAAACCAGCTGATCTGGTGGAGGTGTCTGATTAGGGTGCCTCCTGGGCAGCTGCCACAGGCGGTTGTCTGGGCACGTCCACCTGGGACAAGGCCCAGGGGTAGACCCAGGGATTATATATGTCTCATCTAACCTGGGAGCACGTCAGGGTCCTCCAAGAGGAGCTAGAGAGCATCGCAGGGGACAGAAACGTCTGGGCCTGGACCTGCTCCCTCCAACCCAACCTCAGATAAGTGGATGAAAATGGAAGGAGGGATTGTCTACTACAGTCTCTTTCCTGTTATTAGAATTCTGCTTGGATTTTACTCAAACTAGTAAAATCTCATGTTCCCCCGCTCCCTCTCATCTACCGATCCTGGTAGGTGGTTTTATTATCCATTTTTCTAATCCTCTAATCAATTTGAATCAAATAAAATCCATTTATAAAGTAGAGGAACACCACTTCATGAGATGTAAGTGAGACAGAGATAGCGACTGTGCCGGCCCGGTTGGCCGGGAAGCCAAACCATAACATGTTAGATTAAAAAATTTTAATACCACTTAACCCAGCCTGGTAATGTAATCAGTCTGCCTCTATGCACTTGAATAGGTCTCACAGTGCTGATGTGAGAAGTGGGGAAAAGGATACGTTTATGAGGAAAAGGAAAGCCACAGAGAGTGAAAGATGGAGAGAGAGAATGCCTGAGGATGGAAACGGGCAAAGACAGAAGAGAAAAAGCAGCAGTGGACAGAACGAAAACCACAAGGAAAGTAAGAAAGTCAAGGAGCCATGAATATTACTATTGTGGTCAAATGTGTTTTTTTTAAACAAAACAACCGGATCACAATGAAACACACTTGAGTCATCATGTGGGACCCTAAAGGGCCTCTGATGGGGGCTATATCTCTTTGAAGGCTGTCATAAATCAAGCGCTCCTCGAGGCTGAAAATGCACTAGGGCTGTTTGTTATGTTGAGGAGGAAAACCGCAGCTTGGTGAACAGTGGAGACAGAGGAAGACAAGAGCGATCCAGTTGGCAACGCTAATACTTTCTCACAGGCTTCGCCCCAGGAGAGGCAGAAATACTGTCATGTCATTGGCCAGATGCTATTAGTCAAGCCGACTTTTAGACTACCTCCCATAAAAAACGTCAATTTAATCATTTCTTCTCATAATAATTATGATTATACTGCAAATCAAAGAAGCTGAAGGAAATATTTTAGCATTTTTTTTTAACTTCTCAGACAAATCTGAACAAAAAAATCTCTAATCTTCTTTTCCATCCATTTGTTTATTGCAGTTTTTTGATGGCAGCAGACAAACTGACCCACACATTTGTCTCTGCAGCCACGTTATTTTGGGGGGGTCAAATCTATTGAGCATGTTTTTGCATCTGCCCAGGGATTTCCTGCTGTTTTCTGTTTTCAGATAGTTGATTTTAAATTCATTGTGGTCTTGTATTAAATATTTGACATTTACTAAAAGACAGAATTACTTTAACATTAGGAGCAGGACAGTGGTTAGCGCTGTCACCTCAGGCAAGAAGGTTCTGGGTTCTAACCCCGGCCGACCCGAGGCCTTTCAATGTGGAGTCTGCATGTTCTCCCTGTGTCTGTGTGAGTTCTCTCCAGGTACTCTGGCTTCCTCCCACAGTCCAAAGACATGCAGCTTAGGCTGACTGGTGACTCTAAACTGCCTGTAGGAGTGAGTGTGAATGTGAGTGTGTGCGGTTGTTTGTCTACATCTCAGTCCTGTGATAGACTGGTGGACCCCGCCTTTCGCCCAGTGTCAGCTGTGATTGGCTCCAGCCCACAGTGACCCTGTTCAGGAATACGCGGTGTAAATAATGGATGACGACGAGGTAGTGCTTTGAAGGACTCACATTCGTCGAAGCTTCTTGTAGGAGGTGAAGGCGCCTGGAGGAACCGACTTGATGCCGTTCTGCTCCAATCGGCTGGAGAGAGAGAGAGACAGACATTAATAATCTGTCTCCTGCAGGTTGTTACTCGACACAGCTGCCAGCTGGATGCACATCCATCAACACCCTGTCTGCAGTTTCAGTCACACAACATCAATTCTCTAGTGAAAATAATTTAAGATCTTACAAAAATTTGACTAACATAACACAGCTGTTGCTTTTCCTTGGTGATATTTGGTCTGCTTACTAGATTTGGCTTCAGAATGAATTATCTTCACACTCTTCAGTTACTGTATATCACAGTGTGATGCCTGACCCGATCTTCACTCCCGGTTCCTTCTTGCGCACCAGTTAAGTGCTGAAGGACTTAGAGTAAAGCTCATTCTGCTGTTAGACTCACTGTTTGCTATCTAGGACAAGTTCTGGATGACTCCTGTTCTTCTGGGATACTCACATCTCGGTCATGGCCTCAGGCAGGTGGGCGGGGATGGCGGTGAGGCCCCTCCCTCGACAGTCCACTATGTTGTTGCTGCAGGAGCACATGGGAGGACAGGAGCCGGACGCCAGGCTGCACGGCTGAACAAACGCGCTGCCACTGTGGCCTTAAAACAAACAAGAAAACGGTTCCAAGGTCTAGTCCATCATCCACCATCTGACCAATGCATGCTGCCGTACCTGAGCAGGCAAAGTCGCTCTTACGCAGCTCTGCGAGATTGAGGCCCCTCAGGGTGGGAGGAGAGCTGCACTGAGTGTAGAGGCCTAATGCCGGGCGCTGTCGCAGCCACGGGGACAGCCAGGCCAGGTGACAGTCACAGCGCAGGGAGTTCGAGTGGAGACGACTGGGAGAGGGAGGAAAGGAGGGTGGGAGGGAGGTAAAGGAGGGAGGAAACGATGGAGGGAAGGCAGAAGGGAGGTAAAGGAGGGAGGAAATGATGGAGGGAAGGCAAAAGAGGAAGGAAATGATGGAGGGAAGGAGGTAAAGGAGGGAGGAAATGATGGAGGGAAGGAGGTAAAGGAGGAAGGAAATGTGACAAAGGAATGAAGTGAAAAGACAAAGGGCAGAAAATTAAAGTGCACATGGATGGAGGGAGGAGTGGGGTGAAGAAAGTAAGGAAGAACACAAGGGAAAGAAGAAGCGAATGAGGAAGGAGGGTGGAAATAGGGCCAAAGGAAAGAAGGAGAATCAGGTAAGCAGCAGAGAGGCAGAGGAAGAAAGGGAAGGAAGCAGCATAGGAAAGGAAAGGAACCAGAATGTAGAAAGAAAGAACAGAGACAAAAATAAGAAACAAGTGTCTGATTGTTACAGCTCACTGTGGTTCAGTTCCCAGAATTAACACTGTGGCATCCTGGGTAATGTAGTAAAGGAAGGTGAGGAACTTACAAGGTGCGGAGCTTCGGCATGTGGTTGAAACTAGAAACTGGAATAGTGCTGATGTTGTTGTTGTTGAGAGTGCTGGGCGAGAGAGAGAGGGAGAGAGTGGGGGAGACAGCGAAGACAGAAACAGAAATAAACAGTGACAAGAATGATGAGTGTGTGAGAGAAAAAGGTCGATGATGAGTGAACGTGAGAGAAAATGGGTGGAAGAAGATGAGATAAAGAAAGGAGAAGAAAAATCTGATTTATTTTGCTGTGAAAAGATTTAAATGTTCCGTCTGTAAGTGTCACACAGGTGGAAACTGATGATGTTCCTGGACACTCACAGTACTTCCAGAGATCGCAGAGCTCTGAACGCGCCCTCTTCGATACAGCTGATGTGGTTCTTATCCAGCTGACTGGCAGTCAAAACAACACAAACCAAAACAGTTCATTAATTGATCAGTTAAGCCAACCAATATTATATTATGTGATCAATTGGGTTTTGTTATGTTCAGTTCACACTAGACCATCTTATGAAATTTTATATATATTCATCTGTATGAACTAAACAATGTGTGAACCGGTTTCTTTGCAGTAGCTGTTTGTATCATTAACATCTCTGCTTTGTGCATGTGTGTGTCTTAGTGTGTACTTCCACACACAGGTTTTTCAGCTCCGTGGCCCCTCTGAACACTCTCCGTGGGACGACCTGAATGGCATTTTCACTCAGGTCCCTGAAAAACAGGAGCAGAGGGAGAAACTTGCTGTTGAGAGACACAGATTTCACTCAGGTGACTGATTTTAATGTATCAACAGTTTGTGTTAACATATAACAATCTGTGCAAATGATTCAGTGGCACATCCTACCAGTTTGTTCTACTCGAATTCAAACAGAAGAGAGAGTGAAACATTTCCTAAACGCCAGGCACAAAAAAGTCACCACACTAAACAAATTCCATTCTCTTTCTTGTGAATTCTACTTTTTTCATTTTGTAATCTAATCATTCAGTGATGCTTCGGCAACGTTGTGCTGTTGTCGCCAATACCCTAAACCACACCGAAGAAACAAAAAGCTCTGTATCTCCTTCTCCATCTGTTTAAACCATATGACCATGTAAGCCTAAAACCCTAGTAGGGAGGGGACGATGTTACCTTTTCTCAACATGGTTCGGTGCATGATACAGTGTGTACAATTCGATTCAGTCACAAATTAAAAGTGGTATAATAATAATGTACGACTAGCTGCAGAATACTTGTACTTTATTCCTCTTTCTTTCTCTTTTTCTAGCACTAGTTTGATTGAATAAAGAACAACTAGATATACTGACTTACGTTCTGTTATTAACAAAGTATATAAGGTCGCTGGTGTACGGAGACCACACGGCATAAACTATATTGCCAAAGGTATTCACTCACCCATCCAAATCATTGAATTCAGGTGTTCCAGTCACTTCCATGGTTACAGGTGTATATAATCAAGCACCTAGGCATGCAGACCACTTTTACAAACATTTGTGAAAGACTGGGTCGCTCTCAGGAGCTCAGTGAACTCCAGCGTGGTACCGTGATAGGATGCCACCTGTGCAATAAGTCCAGTCGTGCAATTTCCTCACTACTAAATATTCCACAGTCAACTGTTAGTGGTATTATAACAAAGTGGAAGCGATTGGGAATGACAGCAACTCAGCCACGAAGTGCTAAGCCATGTAAAATCACAGAGCAGGGTCAGCGGATGCTGAGACGCATAGTGCACAGAGGTCACCAACTTTCTGCAGAGTCAATAGCTACAGACCTCCAAATTTCATGTGGCCTTCAGATTAGCTCAAGAACAGTGCGTAGAGAGCTTCATGGAATGGGGTTCCATGGTCGA
>NW_018128304.1:185116-201438 GCF_001952655.1 Monopterus albus
CCACTGGACTCTAGAGCAGTGGAGACGTGTTCTCTGGAATGACGACTCACGCTTCTCTGTCTGGCAATCTGATGGACGAGTCTGGATTTGGCAGTTGCCAGGAGAACGGTACTTGTCTGACTGCATTGTGCCAAGTGTAAAGTTTGGTGGAGGGGGGAATATGATGTGGGGTTGTTTTCAGGAGCTGGGCTTGGCCCCTTAGTTCCAGTGAAAGGAGCTTATAATGCCTCAGCATACCAAGACATTTTGGACAATTTCATGCTCCCAACTTTGTGGGAACAGTGTGGGGATGGCCTGTTCCTGTTCCAACATGACTGTGCACCAGTGCACAAAGCAAGGTCCATAAAGACATGGATGAGTGAGTTTGGTGTGGAAGACCTTGACTGGCCTGCACAGAGTCCTGACCTCAACCTGATAGAACACCTTTGGGATGAATTAGAGCAGAGACTGTGATTCAGGCCTTCTTGTCCAATATCAGTGTCTGACCTCACAAATGTGCTTCTGGAAGAATGGTCAAAAATTCCCATTAGCACACTTCTAAACCTTGTGGACAGCCTTCCCAGAAGAGCTGAAGCTCGTATAGCTGCAAAGGGTGGGCCAACATCATATTAAACCCTATGGATTACAAATCAGTGGGAGGCAGAGGACAAAAGAGATGGAATCCAGAAGTGAGTCCGATTTTTGTGCTTCGTTTCAGAACGAGCTGAAGGCAGTGAACCACCTAACCCTTTATTTTTGTCCTGTCCCTCTCAGTTCACTTCCAGTGAGCTTTATATCCACTCATGGATGTGAGGAACATGAAACAAACAGGATTTCAGGATTTATCCTTCTACAAAACACAGCTCAGCTACAGACAACACAACAACAGTGGATTCACAACCTGAAGAAACACGGCTGGAGGTTTTTAAAAGCGTGGTGTCACAGTTTAAATCTGAAATAGGCAGTTAGATGGAACAGCATCATGGAAAATAAGACATGTAGTTACAGAAACAGTCATTTATTTAGATCTTTATTTGTTATTTATATCAGATGTACATGTAGGAATCATTAGACAACTCACTCATGTCCTCACTCAAACCAGTCCTCACAAAAATAGCCATGCAAGTACACAGACACAAAATTAAAGATCCTTTCCCATGTGGTTGTCCAGATCTCGGTTGCCAGGGCCCCAGGAGGCTGGATATGATGTTGACTGGAAGGAAACAGACTGGTCACAGCTGGACCTGTGTGTGTACATGGGTGGACAGGAGGGCGTCTCCTAATATTTGCTCTCTCTCCTGCTATCTCCTCCAGCTCCTTCATGCCTGTGTCAATCCTCCCCACCGCCCTCCATCGCTCCTCTTCATCCGCTCATTGTTCCACCGTCTCTCCTGTCCTTTTAATATCCTCCTCCTCCCTCAATCCCTCCCTCCCTGCTCACGGAGGAGGGTGAGAAAGGTAAACTTTCCCACTCGTTCACTGCCCGTCATTTTCCTCACCACCTCCCGGTCCATCTCTGGTCCATCCCTAATACAGGTTAGTTTCAGTCTGACTGATCCAGATCTGACGTATATCTTCAGGTTGTCAGGGGCAACCGAGAGAAAGCCCCATCACAGCTCAAAGAGCCACTGAAGTTACAGCCCATTTACAACAGTCTCTGTACTTCATACCTCTAGGCCAGGCTGGAAAACTATCAAATATTTTTTAAAAAGCTATAGCAAATTTAACACAGAGACAATAGACAGATCAATTAATGGATTTAATAACCACACGTTTTCCTGCCCTGTAAATAAAATGAGAGCCAGCTGACAGTGAAGACGATTCAGAGAAAAAAAACTAATCTTCTCTGAACTCATATGAAACATTTATGTTTTCTGAAGGAAAATTCATTTTAGAAAATGTGATCCTCGTTACAAATGATTACAAACTTTTTATTCGTGGCAAGATTAATTTTGAATTATAACGGAGATCCCGCATGCCTGTCTGTCTGTCTTACTTTAGGGGGTCGATGAACCAAAACAAACTGTTGATGAAACACTGGAGCAAGCAGATAAAAATATAAAATAGAATCAAAAAGTTTGAGAGGTTATTCTGAATCCTAAACGCTACCTAAGCTCCTAATTTAAGCTTAATATTCAGCCAATGTTGTGCTTCTGAAACCCACAAACTTCCACTTCATTCCCCTCTGTCGACCACTGAGTGGCAGATAAAACGCAGCAAGAAGCAACAAACACACACACACACACACACTGTCGTGCTGAATATTAGCCTCACACAAGAGGAAACATGGCTTCCCCTTAATTCACCACAGACACTCTGTGTGCATGACATGTGACACACAAACACAGGGTAAATGCACCCAACTCACACACCCACTGAACTATAGGAGGGTTCATGGCCTGGCGGCACGATGATAGACGGGCCATGGCAACAGGCCAAACCCGGCGAAGTAAACACTGTAAATGTCTTTCTGCCTCATTTCTGGTTTCATATTTTCGATCCATTCCTTTATGGCTCTCAGCCTTTAGCTTCATCTCACCTCTGTCTCTACTTCGCCTCGTTCCTTCCCTTATTACACCCACCTGTCACTTCTCCCTTTCCTTCTCAACTTAATATCTTCTGCCTTCTATCAAGACAACAGTCTGCACTCCATCTTTACCACACTTCTCTTCCTCTGCCCTCATTTCTTTCTTTCCCTCTCTCTCTCTCCTTCCACAGGGGAGCAGCACACTTAATTGAAAACCCCCCGAAGGCAGATGAGAGAAAAACAAGGAGGATGAGAAGAATCAGAATGAAACACGGCCACTGTCTCTCACTAACATTTGTCTGTTTGAATGGACGTGTGCGTTTGTTCCCAACACTCGGAGCCGAGGAGCAGCTCTGTGCAGAGGGAGCGGTGGTGCCACAGATCCTGGTGTCCGGTGTGAAACTGTTAACACACACAGCAGGGAGGGCCCCACAGCCCCGGCTCTAAGAAGTCTACAGTTCTGGGAAAATCCTCCGTCTGCTGCGATGACAGATTTGAGCAGATCATATACTGTAAATACAGAAATGCATGCATGTGCACACAGACTGAGCTTACACAGGGTCGTGTGCTGTAGGGCGAACACTTTCCATCCAAAACCTCTGTTTAGTTTTTAGGTTGTAGCATGGGCAGCACTGATAGGAAAAATGTCCCAGTAGTAATACAGTAAAGGTTTGAGCCAGAGCTGCTTTTATCAACATTTTCATATAAACACTGAATTAAGTGGCTACAAATGATGTAAAAGGCTCATAAACAGTAACAAACCACATCAACTCTGCAGCTCTACAGGACTTTTCAGCAGCTTCTGGTTCACAGTTTTGGCTTTGCAGCACAGTTACCCTGCGATTCAGTGTCGCATTTATAGAGCAGGTTGATGTGATTCACAATTAAGCAGAGAGAGATGCACACACACACTGTAAAGATCCAATTCTCTCACAACACAATGAGCCAGCAAACACTCATAAAAACTACATGAATACAATATTAGCACACAGGCAAACAAACCATTAATTACTACAGATGCAGATTCTTTGTCCTGCTTTCAAACTGCAGACACACCCACTGTAAAAATAATGTCACACACTGCTGCTGTACAGATGCAATTCTGTGTAATTACTACACTACACACACAGACAATAATACCGTACAAATGGAAATGCAAGCCATTATCACAGGCGCTTGCACAGACATATTGCTCCAGTGTGCTCTTACTGTCTCTCAGTAAATTAGTAGACAATGAGGTCACACTCTGGTTAGTCAGTAAACAACCGCAGCCCGACAGCTGCCATCACCGCCTCTGTTAGCTTCACACCGCTAATTAGCCGCGCTGTGGTGCCAATCAGCTGTGCTCATGAGGACAGCTCTGCCATTGTGCCTAATGAGAGAAACTCTCCAAGTGTCTGAGAGGAAAGTTAACTGCAAGGACACACAAAAACACACATTTAATCATCCACACATTTGTAATGTCCTAGTATACAACATTTCTGCGTTGTCCATCCATCTATTACTGTGTGTAGAGGGACACATGGACAAGTCACGTCTATCACAGGGCTGACACGGAGAGACAGACATCCACTCACCCTCGCGTTCACCTCTACAGGCAGTCAGCCGTGAGGTTCAAACCCAGGACCTTCTTGCTGGGAGGTGACAGTGCTAACCACTGCCTCACCGTGCCATCTGTGTATTTCTAAACTGTGCACAATCTCTCTGCTTTGGAGTCACCTAACATTTTAAATACTTTGTAACAAGATTCCTGTGTGCCAACAAATCTCATCTTACACGTGTACATAACATCATAAAGTGAAAGTAAGTTGTTTTTGTTTGTTGTTTAGTTTAGTTTTCAACACAACCAACCAACAGCTAACCATGTACGGTTGGTAGGGCAACAAATGGGATGAATTCCATTTGTATGAATGAATGTTACATTTAGTGAACAACATGGAGACCGAGTGTCGGCCGCATTAACTACTGAGCAACAACAGCCTCGCAGCTGTTTTGTGCTGGAGTTTACCGTTTACTACAGGCGGCGAGCGGCTTCTAGATACGATATGTCGTTGTGGATTTAACAGTTGCACCTGTGAGCAGGACAGACTGAGAAACGGTTCTGCACACAGTTATGTTACAGTTAATTTTTACTGGATATACTTTTAGATAATTACTCTGTTTACCCCTTATTTAGCTCAGAGTTGACAGGAAGTAGTGCTGCTCTGCCAAATTGTTGGTCTGACAGAGTAAATCGCATCAATGCACAGTCAATAGCACACCTGCTGGAGCTCTGTATCGCCTAGTTAACCACAGAGTTCACCTCCAGGTCAAGGTGAATATATATATATGTGTGTGTGTGTGTGTGTGTGTGTGTGAGAGAGAGAGAGAGAGAGATCTCGCTACACTCCCATAATTCTCGGGTTCCCCTGGGATAAAGGTAGGTGATGGGATGGAGCATACACACATCCAGCCAGCCTCTGGGTATCATCAAAACACACAAAGGACGGTTACTGGGTGTGGAGCGAACCCTTCACACAGGCACACAGAGCCAACAAAAGGCTGGAGAGAGAGTAATGAGAGTCTACAAAAACAGGAGACAGGAGGGGAGAGTGTGCATGGGAGAAACATGCACAGACAGTTAATCAAGCAAAGTCTGGGGAGAACGCTGTGGTCACAGTGATGCTTCTGCAGGAAGCTTCCTAACATTGAACAACTGTTGGTGTAACAACCTGCACCAACAGCAAGAATCTGACATTAACACAACCGCGACCTTCACTTTTAGCTGAAACCCAAACCTCAGCCTCTCTGCTCCATCAGTTGAAGCTTCTCAGTCCTGTGGCTTCATAATGTGACAGATCCATGATGCTTTTGGTAAATGCTGAACTTGACTACACCAGTACCGCAGTATTTGAACAGAACGCGCTGAAATGAAGTGTTAAATCCCAGTTAAGAGTCAATTTGTTATAATCAGAGGTTTGGCCAACTGGTTCAGACTGGATCCAGTAACAGAGCCAATAATGGGTAATTAATGAACTGGCTGAGTGTTTTCCTGGAGACCATTCAAACCTCATACTGGATTAATATGGGTTGAGGTCTAAGGCTTGTTTTTATAAAATGTTTTTACTAAATTTTATTACATTTTTTAAAATCTTAGGACAAGTTTTTATAGCCAGATGAATAGTTTTTGATAAATTCAAAGGGTGAAAGTGAGAAGAGGCAAAGGAATTCAGTAGGTCACGGCTGCTTTGCTTCACTGGATATGAAGTGTAATGTGACAAACGCACTTTGTTCTCTTGGCTGACAACAACGTAGCTGAAGAGGTTCACTCTAAAGTTCTCACACTTTCTAGGTCACCCTGGAAGAGACCTTCAGAAAAATGATGTAAGTAGGGCGACGTTCTACTTCTTTAGATGATGAAGTGTGAGCAGGGCTTTGGCTTTTTAACAAAACAACAACAAGAATTTAACTGTGTTTATTTTGCACTTAAAATTTAGGATGAGCATGGACTTTGTTCTGTTTTGGATATATTTGTACATGACACTAAAGTTGCTTAAACTCGCTTAATTAAAGCTTTAACAGGGAGGCAACAGTGGTGCGGTGGGTAGAGCAGTCGTCTCCAACCAGAAAGTTGAAGGTTCAAGTCTCAGTGCCTGCAGTCCACATGTCGAAGTGTCCTTGGGCAAGACACTGAACCCCCCCATTGTCCCTGATGGTTAGAGCCATTGGTGTGAGTTGGCGCCGCAGATGGCTGCCATCGGTTCTGTACCGGAAACAAATTCCTTGTGTGTAACATACTTGGATAATAAAGGTGGTTATCTTTATCCCGAGAAGTAAAATACAACATTACACATCGTTTGTGCCACCAGATGTTTATGACAAAATGTTACATGTGTTATTAATTATGACATGAGGAAAGGAGTAAGTATATAGAACAAAATCCCTGTTAGGGGGAGGATGGTTGTGTACACAGGACTTTCTTTCAGGAGCGCTGAGTTCAATTCCAGTGTGTGGCTTGTGCTTTTCAAGAGTTTTTGTTCTTAAACGTATCGATGTGGCCTTGTTCCTAAATGTGACTAAGTCGTTTTCCCCCCAAAACCTAACCAAGTACTTTTTGTACCTAATCATAACCAAGTGTTTGTGGCAAAACTGTGACAGTTTCATAATTGTAGTATCATATTTATGACAGTTTCCAAGATGATGGCGTTCTAGTAGCCTGCTGCTAGCTAGCCATCGTGTTTATAGCTGTTTCCATGACAACAAAGGTTTGTAAAGATCTGTAGTGCGAGAGATGTTGTTAATTTTGGTGTTGTTGTTCCTCCTGTGACCATAGGGAGCTATTTAATGATCTTCCCCCATGGACCCATGGGGGAAGGACAAATGATGACAAATGATGACATGGGCCTCACAGGTTGGAGGAGTTGTTAGTCCTGAGCATGAGGCAGTTGTACAGTGAAGCCAATGATACACTTCCACATCAATTTCATCATGTGAGGAGGTACATGTATACAGTACATCAGAGAGTGACTTCTGTTGAATGTCTTTTATAATAGAGGACTGTTTGATAGAGGACTTTTGTGGACTGACATGATCTGTCCTCAACAACCAGAATTTGACTTGTCCCTGTGTTTTATAGAGTCCCTGTGCTTAATGATGACTAAGGTCATTTATTACAGTGATCTTAGAGGGTGGTACAGGGCGTGCACCTCTCTCTCTGCATGTTTCGCCATCTGTTGTTGCAGCTGTAACAGCATCCACTTCTGACTGGTTTCATGCTGAAGGTGAGAGCTGGATGCTTATTCAGACACAATGCCAGCATTTTACTGTAGCCCCTTTTCCATCGCCTGGTACCAGCTCAACTCAACTCGACTCGACTCGACTCAACTCAACTCAGCTCTACTTGCTTTTGGTGCTTGGTTTTCCGCTGCAGACGGTCCCCTCTCAGTGTAGCTGGTTGTCATAGCGACACCGCATCACACTGCTGTGACGTCGAAATCAACCGACACAGTAACAATGAAGAACATCGACGGTACGCTGTTCTTGATTCTCTGTATGTGCCTGTTTTTAGTCAGCACAGTAAAGTAGACGTTGGCGTTAAATAATGTTGCTTTTAAAAACGGTGCTTTCCTTGTTCCAGGACGTCTCGCACGTTGATGGTGTGATTTCTCTGACCAATCACTAGTCTGCAGTGTTTACACATCACCGTTTGGTATCACCTCTACTCACTTGGAACCTCAGAGGTGATACCAAAACTAGTACCAGGTACCATCTCCAACATCTGACTGATGGAGAAACAAATAAGTCCCTTGTGGTGCTGGTGGCAGCTGCGGTGAACGCGGTCCCTCATAGAAATGAACAGAGAGGGCTAAAGATTTCAAACCTTTGAAACTCAGTCTGAACGTGGTCGTATGCAGGGTTGTAGAGAAAGAGTGACAAAGAGAAAAAATACACACAAACATATGTGTGTGTGTGTGTGTGTGTGTGGGAGAGAGAAAAGACAGATTACAATGAGATGAGGTGTGTGAATGTGTGTTTCTAAGGGAAACTGGGTTTTATAAAGTCCATCAGCACAGCAGGGGGAGAAGAAATCACTCCTGCTGGCGAAAGTGCTAATGGCTCTGCACTTTGAGTGTGTGTCTGTGTGTGTGCGCACTGATTGATTGAACGTGCCAAGTCCATCTCGCCATTCCCTGATGGGAGCCAAAGTGTGAAATTGCCAAAAACGTAAACAGCAAGTAATCAGGACAGACACACACATCAACAAACACACTTTCCTTCACCATTTAGTGCTCTCTCACTTTCTCTTTATAGCCCTCCCTTGTACACACACACACACACACACACTTCCACCTGTTCACCTCCACCTTTCTTTAATCACTGGTATTTTTATCCACTGTTATCCACTTTACCCACCCACCACCCCCATGTGCCCAGAGGAAAGTGTGAAAAGTGTCTCTGTATCACTGAATCATCACACAGCTACAAAACCACATTGCTGTCATAGACAGATCAATCACTGAGAGATGTTAATTAAAGGGCTCTGTTATGTTTGTGTCTCCTTCTCCCTCTCCAGCAGTATTTGTGTTTCCAGGCAGTTAGCAGATACCTACAAACACACACTTATAATGAAGATTTCACAGGATTGTTTGTGTGTGTGACACATTTAAGTACATAGTAGCCAAATGAGTTACTAAACAAGAAAAAAAGGAAAGGGGAGGGGAGGAAAATGGATCAAATGGATCAAACTTTGATCAGAAAAAAGACTGAGTGCACAGCCTGAAGCAGCAGAAAAGAACTCGCTGTGTGAACAGATAACCACCCAAGTCGAATGTGGAGTCGTTTGTCCCAGTAGCTGCATTCCCACTGCCATCGAAAGCTGAGGTGTGGTGAGTTTACAGGGGTCTTTTGGGCAGTGGGAAAGGGGCTATGGCGTTATTTTACTCCCTCAGTCTTAATTCTCTTGCCATCTTGTGAATTATGACTGATTATTGTGCTTCTTCAGGTTGTAAATGTAAACTTTCATTTGAATGGCAACAACTTGATCAGAGGAGAGATGAACAGAATAAACAGCACACGCTCTCAGGATGCAGAGGGCTGCAATGTTAGCTAAGACACAGGCTGATGGGTAAAGTATCAGGACACTGTACTCACAGCCGAGACAGGGCTTCATTCTTCTGAAACAGCAGCTCTGGAAGCTGGCTGAGGCGGTTCCTGTTGAGGCGACTGAATAAACCAAAAACAAAAATATGTAAAATTATAAAAATCTGCAGTGGAAACATTATGGTGAACTTAGCAGAGACGGTATCTTCATTCAGTTTGTGTTTGTGTGTGCTCTCACAGTCTTTCCAGCTCTTTCAGCTCATCAAAAGCTCCTCTCTCAACGTTACTGATCTGGTTCTCCATCAGATGCCTGCAATGACAATAATTGAAATAAACATTAAACTACACATCAGACAAGCTGAAAATTGAAATAGATCACTTTCAGCCCAGAGATTTTTCTGTATAGTCTTCATTCAGCACAAATGGCAAATCAGTTTGTCAGTTAAACAAACACTGTACACAGGTGCAAGCAATGCAAGCAATGTGTCCTGATAACTTACTTTGCCTTTTTACCACAAAAACACCATTCAAACTTACATTTATCTGTAGGAAAATGTCAGGACTTCTGCAGTTTTCATCTAGTTAAATGTAAAACTTAATTGAAGACCTATTTCACACCCACACTGGCAACAAAGTCTGTAGGATATGAAGAAAAATCAGCTGAGCTTTCATGTTGAATATAAATCAATTACTTTGCAAGTCATTCTGGGAAGAAGAACGACAACATAGTACCAATGTACTATACTCCAATGGCAGTGCTACTTTCTTCCCTAACCAACACAAAAAAGCACAACTGAAGTTAACGCGACATCACAGAGATAACATCAACTGAACATTTAAAATAATTAACCTAAATATGAACAATTATTTTTAAGACGTATCAAAACAGAGTTCAAGGCATTTCATGACTTTTTAAGGACTAAAATTCAGGTTATTAGATTTTAGACATTTTAAGGCCTGGCAGACATCGTGATGCATCAGTGCATCTGGGAAATGAAACTAATTATGGCAGTTATGGCTTGCCTTTTGGCAAAGGAAACAAAATTCAAGCAGGAGCACTTCATTGTTTTGCAAAGAGATAAGAAAACTGCATGAAACTGAAAAGTGCTTGCACAGAAAGTGATTCAACCAACAGTCTGACAAACCAAAACAAAAACAAACTGCAACATGATTCAGCCTGTCATCCATTAAAGTGACAACACGTTCTTCCTCCCACCGACTCTGCTGGTCTCTGTTTATTTGATAAACACTCCCCACAGACATCTGCATCATAAACCACTGGTGTAACACTCCATCCCCTCCTGACAGCAGCCAGCCCCGGGCTCCCAGCGGCCTGCTAATCTGTGTGGAGCGGGCCTCCGGAGATGTCATTAGTTCTTGGCATGTCAATGCTTTCAACGCCACATGTCCATCACTGACACTCAGCACCGTCACAGCCCTCAGGTCAACACGGGACAACACCGCTCATCCAGCCGCTCCCAGAGGATACAGTGTTTTCAGGTCAAAAGGTCACAGAGAAACCCTCCCTGCTGTTAATCTGACTGACACACACACCCAACAAGCACCTCTGGGTGACTCGTGTGTCACCGCTGAGCTAAAGCATCGTTCTGTGCCCTCTGGCTTTTGATGGCACCACAGAAATAATTCCCACATTCCTACCAGACTTGGAACTGGGAACGAATCTCTGCTGCTGCCCCATCAACTAAGAGCCTGGCAGCTGTGAGAAAAGCCTACGCCTCCTCATTTTCCACAAATTTACCTGGTGATAAATATAATGACTGTGTTGTTCTGGTTGTTATTGTCCTGATATCTATAATAAAATGTTGCCAACACTCCAGTAAAAACTGACAAGAGCTCAGTCCAACAACTGTAAACATCCAGAACACAAGTACATGTATCAGTGTGGCTGTGACTTACAGGACTCTGAGGTGTTTGAGGCCAGAGAAGTCTGTCTTGGTGACGACTGTCAGGTTGTTTCCATTCAGATCACTGAAAACCAAGACAAGAGCAGATTAGAGAGCAGAAAGTCAGTTTCATGGTGATGCAGCTGTGTGAACATCTGCCCTGCTAATGATAGTGACCCTCCTCTCACAACACTCATTCTGTTAATATCTGTTCATATCCTACCTCGACTTATTTTGGATAATCCACCAGACATGCACATTGTACAGACTGTGTATACTGTTTGTATTGTTTTAGGATTTTTACTGATCTCTAATCTGTATATTACTACAACCCTATTTTAGGTTCCTTCTTTATTGCAATGTTTGTATTAAATCATCCCTGCAGAGCTACTGTAACACCAGGATTTCTTACAAAGGAAGTTGATTAAACTCCACTCGAACTCACTTTCCTTTGTTTTTAAATCATGAAATGCTTTCACACTTTCTAGGAATTTACACTGTAAAAAAATCTCTGCATTGTAAAACATCGTGGGATATTTATTAAACCTGTTGCAAATTACCATCAGGTGCAGATAATATTGTGGCACCATAGTTGATTTACCATCAACACTGATGTGTTAATCTAAATACACCTTAGAATCTGATGCCTGACGGCTGCTGCGCACATGTGGACTGACATGAAGCGTGACAGACAGTCTGTGTTTACACTGACTAACTTTAATGTGGTTGAAGGAATCAACAAACATATTTTGGAACTGCGATCATGTCATCTTCTGCCAGTCAAATCATCTTTCATCTTGTTCAGTAATTGAAGCGTGGTGTGACCTGAAAGCCTGCACACGTCCTGTGCCAGAAATGAGCTGCAAAACCTTAGAACATATCTCCCGTTGTTTCTGCACTTTGAAGTTATTTTCACTCACTTTGCAGTGGGAGTTCACTTTGAGGACAATCTGCCTTGTTCTTTCTAACTGCAAGAAAACTGTTTCTCCCAGACTTTCGCAGTGATGAAACAGAAAGTGTTTGACAGGGCTGTCATGATGCTCCTCGGCCCAGCTTCCATTTTCAATTGCCCTCTCTAAAGGTTTCCTGTATTATTGCACACACTCCAAGTCACTTGAGTTAAAGGCTTCAGAGTCTTCCCATTTTGTTTACACAGTTCAGGTATTAACAGCTGCCTGTGTGCGTCATGTGATACTGCACTTAGCCAGGAAGTCTTTTCAGCACAGCCACAGAGGCTGCTCCTAGCAGGAGGGGCTTAACCTTATGACCTTATTGTCTTCTTTGATTGACAGCTGGGAAGAAAGAGAGGGAATGATGTCACTCTTCCCATGAGGCTTTGTGGAAGGAGAGGTAAACCGAGCCCCATGCACGCACCTGGATGTGTGTATACAGTATGTGCAGTGTCATGTTCCTGTGCTACTGTAAAGGGTGGAGCAGTCTGACCTTGTCCTGTTCTAACAGACAGAGTGAGTGGATGCTGCGGTTTGGGTGTGAGCCAGATCTGGAAATGCAAGCAAAAACACTCAGCAAAGTAGAAAAAGAGAAACGTGTGTGTTCATAACAGAAAATGAGCCCTGCAGAATGTGAGCACTTTGAATCATCAGAAAACCAAAAGGAGGTTGGTACACACAGCAGCACAGTGCCCGAGCTCTGAAGAGGAAACACACAGGTGTTGTTCTGGATGACGAACGGCCAGAAAAGACAAAACCACCGAATGTGTTGTCTAGTAGATTACATCATGAATGTATGTGTCTTTGTGGAAGAAAATGAATGGTTTAGATTAATCCAGTAATGGGTAAAGGATTTGATAGATGAATCAATATTAAAGAGTCATTAGTGGGAGCCCGACTTCCTAATGAAAACACGCCGCCAAGACCGTGATTTATGAGGAGAAGGACTGGAGGAGCACAGCTAGGGAGTGCACAAAGTTCTTCTTCCTTCTCTTTAACAAAACTGGTGCAGTGACAATGTCTGCATCTATTCAGTGTGGTTGAATTGTGGCCAACTGCCAAAACTCTGGCTTCACTGCAGTCACACAATCTAGTCAAGCCAAAGGCCGCACTAAAGTCAAGACTGTGACATTTGGGTGTTGAAAACAGAGAAACAGTCTCATCCCATTGGGAGAAAATGCCATGTGTGGAGGTCTTACAGTGTAAAGGATGGAGGAGGAGGAGGAGGAGGTGGTGGCTTTAATAGAGTGGGGGGGAGAAGCAGAGGATTGGCTTAGAGCGAGGGAGGGAAAGACGGATGGAGACAGGTCATGGCGGGGGGTCCAGAATCAATCCCTGGATGTGTGTGAAATTACCCTGACAGTTAGATCACACAGGCAAAACAAGCATCAGGAGGGGAAGAGACGCACAGCCAGCGATGGCCACATTTTCACACAGCAGGAGGGCGTGCGTAGCTGCTCGGGCTGACAGCAAGTCTGAACATATCAAGCAGTAACTGCAACATGCACAGAGAATTTGTCTTTGTTGTATGAGGAGTAGTAAAGAGACTGAACACAGCCCTGATGGAGCATGCTTAAGTGAGTTGTGTGCAGCATGATGGGGTCAGGGGTCAGCTGAGCGACAGACTCCCCTCCAGTGGTGACTCTGCCAAACAATGGCTCATTCAAGTGGGACGCGTCTCTCGCACACCCACGCAATCGCAGCCTCAGTGGGCAGTGAGGCAGATGATCCCCTCAGCTCTGCTCTCCACCCTTACATCTGACATGGAAGGAGGCAGGAAGAGGCGTCGCTCAGTCAGTCGACGTGGAGAGAGATGACAAAAACAAAAGACATCCACTGAGTGGAGGCACTGATCCTAGACATCGAGATACACACAACAACAAAACACACAGAGACCGATAAAGCAAAGACATCCAGTCTCAACTAGTCTGAATAAATGGACAAACAGAGACCGATAAAGCAAAGACATCCAGTCTCAACTAGTCTGAATAAACAAGGAAACAAGAATTTTTCTGCTTCATCAGGTGTTTAGTAAACAGCACTGGAATCCAGGTGTTCAGACCGAGTCTGGTAAAACGCTGCTGTGTTTTAACACAGGGGGCTGTGTTGGGCTGAAGGGTGTGGGGTTGCAAGAGGAGTGTTGTAGACGTGCATGACATGGCTATGTTGAGATGAGTCTACGTGAGCGGCTTCATTCACGTTTCCAGCTGTGAGTTTGTTGTGTTTTGGTTAGCCATGCTGCTAACGTAGCCTACTCTACCTTAGCACCGATTCTACCAACAGCGTGTCGGCACTGATAGGCAAAACACACTGTTTAACGTCCAATAACTTAACAAATGAACATCCATGGCATGCCATTATGGTGCAGTAATTGTGGCCCAAATTCAACAGTGAATGTCAGTCAATGCTCATGCTAACAAGGTAAACAAAAGTCTTCTTCCCATATGTAGACGTCCACGTCCCACTCGTTCCCTTATGCAATTGGTCAACGCAGGGTTTTTGCTGAAGGATGTCACCGTCCGATGTGATGCAAAAGCTGGATCTTTGTCAACTTTTTCACTGCACAGGGCTGCGTCGTTTTGCCGGAACTATCCCCCTGTGTCTGCTGTCTGCAATGAACACAATCCCCCACAGAAATGAAGAGGGCAGTGTGTGAATAAAGGCCAATAGACAGTCAGATTTCTTTAATCTGGACTGTGGAGAAGAAGACAAGGCAGGACCTCAATGTTGATATTTAGTGTAGATTGGCCTTATTCACCAGTAACAGAAACCAGTATAAACCATAGTAAACAACAGAAATGTACAAGCTTGGGGTGGTTTCATTCTGTTTTTGGTCATCAGAACAGGACAGTCAGTACGTGATGTTGCTCAGCAGGAGGTTTCTCTCACTTCCACTTGGACCAGGATCTGACCATGACTGATGTACTGCCTATATCAAATGAAGACTGGCAGCAAATATTCTACCAAGGAACCAAATCCAGCTGCTTTTATTGCTAAAATACAATCTGCCTAACACCTGCTTGTGAACTACTATCAAGTCAACACAGGATGTAAAAGTGTTTCTCATTGTCACCTCCTTTGTTTCTTCCTCCTCCTGATCTTTTCTTTGCCATCTCCTCCTTCCCCAGTTCACTCTCCTCGTCCCATCTTTTTCCCCAGATGCAGCACAGTGGATGTGACTAATATTAGCGACTGCACACATTCATGTCTAATGACACTTCATTAGTGGCATCTTTCCCGTTGAGAGGCTGCGGGGGAGATGGTAGGATGATTATAAAAGATGGCCGGGGAGAGAAGCTGGTGGCAGGAGCTGCTAATGAAACTGAGAAACGAGGTGTGTGCCTGTGTGAGAGAGAGATGAACCTGAGGAAAACAAAGCTACTACTTTACAATTGAATTATTCTCCTTATCAGCACCTGGTGTCTTCCCACTTACAGCTACTGAGATCGTAATATTTTAAGATACTGCCATTATCTCAGTACATGGAGGTGAATGTATTGCTCACAGTATTGAAGAACTACTTAAATAATAAAAGACCTCACAACAGCGTGCGCTTCTAGAAACTGTCCAGGTTCCTCAGGATGATCCACAGACCTCGCTGTGGGCTCGCTCCAAGCTCCCAGTGGGGTGTTCGCAATCCCAGTGAGCTCTGTGGATTGTCCTGAGCAACCTGGACACTGTTTCTGCAAAACAAATCTTAACAACAACAAATTTCAAATGGCGATTTTCAATGTTTGGGGATTAAGAAAATGTGCTGGGCCTGTGACACTTGGCGTCCACTGCTGTCATCACCAGATCAGAACTCTTCGAACATTTACCGGTTCTTGGCAGTCATTCTGAATTAAATGAAGGAGGCTTTCAGCGTTATACTCCAGCACTGACGCTCTCCAGAAAAAAAGCTCCAACTACAACTAGAGGAATTTGACTCGTTAGTTCTCAATATGTGATTAACTGTGAATGTGAAGAAAGAGGAACATGTATATTCATAATTTCTGGTAAAGTTTAGGTAAAATCTCCAGTAAATTCATTTAAATCAATGCAATAGTCCAACAAGTGGGATGCATTTGGTAGAGGTGTTAGACTCGAGTCATGTGACTTGAGTTGCAAATTCGAGGACTCGAGACCTGCTTGGCTAGCACTGGGAAAATACTTGACTTTAACCTGGTATTCAAGATTTGAGACTTGTGACTTTTTAAATTAAATATTTGCATTTTTATTGAGAAGTTATGTTTTGCTTTTGACACAACTTGGTGATTTCTAGCTCAATGTGTGCAAACCTGGCAGCCTATCAGAACGCAGCAGATAAGCAGATGGCGACACAGGTCGCAGGATGCGACTGTTCACCTATGGGGCCTGGTCCAAATATAATAAAATGTGGTATAA
>NW_018128304.1:201498-221735 GCF_001952655.1 Monopterus albus
AGGATACAAGCAACACAACATCCAGCTTCATCCATCATTACAAAACTCACAAAGAAATACTGTATGTCAATGTGTCTTTTTGTCTAACATTAGCTAAAGTCAGTTTTTAGTTGTAAAGCCCAAAATGACAAATTTGTGTCAAGGGGCTTCAGAAATGCACGAGCATTCAGACACACCCACATCATTTCTTTCACCTTCAGATACACAACCAGAAAACATCAGAGTCCACCACAAACCTCGACCTGCACTTTCTCACTCTCTCCTGTATGTGCACTCACACAGTTACAGGTTTGTCTCAGGGTTCCCTCTTCCTCACCGTGTGCTGAGTCCATTAAGGCACTTCACTGTCAAACTTTGTCCTTTTCAGACTCCTGCAGCTTTTGGTCTGCTGCATATGCACACTAGAAACTTTCAACTGTGCATGACAGTCAAGTAACATGAAGTGACTCTTCTAAAATCACTGTGAAGAATCAAACCGAGATATGTTTTATTTACTGGTGACCAAGTGGAAAGATGTGACAACGTGGTATACTGGGATCTGAGGAGGAATACTGAACCTGTTCACTAGAAACTGCACATTAACACACAGCAGTGCAGTGGTTAGCTCTGTCGCCTCACAGCATGATGGTGCTGGGCTGACTCGGGGCCTTTCTGTGTCGAGTCTGCATGTTCTCCCTGTGTCTGCGTGGGTACGCCGGCCTCCTTCTGACAGTCCAAAGACATGCAGCTTAGATTGACTGGTGACTCTAAATCCTGTGTGGTTGTTTGTCTACATGTCAGCCCTGTGATAGACTGGGGACCTGTCTAGGGTGGACCCTGCCTCTCGCCCACTATCAGCTGGTATTGGCTCCAGTATCTACACAACCTTTTTGACCATCTCCCTCAATTATTGGGTCACTTTAATAATTAGTACCTAATTAGCTAAGCTATCTTCAACAACAGAATACACCACTGGTTTGGAAGGCTGTTCAAATCTTACAAGTAGTAATTTGCCAATAAATTCTGCTGTTAATTGCCTGTTTGAAGCTGAGTCATGTGACCCACTGCCATTTTTGACCCCTCGCTGTCACAACTCTTCCTCTGTCTCTGTGGACCTGACTTTTAAATTCTTTTGAGAAACCATTGTGCCTTATCAGATATTTTTATCAATCTGTCCTCACTGCAAAACGCCCTACTTTACTGTAAATATGGCACTGGCACTCTAGTGCCATCTTGAAGCAGGACATAATGCAGCTCTTTGATAAGTGGTAGATGTGGGTGAAAAACTGTGTAGATCGATCCTGTCTTGAGCATAAGGTTAACACTCACAGGTGCTAAGACACTGACAAAGACATTTAGTTGTCTCCCTCTGCAGTGCACACACTCATACACTCACAGACTTCTCACACACTTTCCTCTTTTCTTGCTCAAATAACCATTCTCATCAGGGACCAGAGGGGCATTCATTTTTCGGTGTTGCCATGACAATCCAACGAGGAGGGGGTGCTGAGTTTGACTGGTGCAGTCACCTTGATAAATGACCCTCTTATTACTGGCTGTCTCCCAGGGAATACTGTACACACACACGCACCACCAACCCACTCTCTCCCAGGGGCTAGCTGTCCAGCTGACACACACACAGATCACTTTACATGCTAATTGAGCGACGAGCACTTTAACAAATAGCTGTTTAATGAGTCACTCCGCTCCGCTACAGAGCAGCAACTATCTGAGGCTGGAGGACGTTGGGTTAGTAGCGCTCCGGGAGGCCCCAGGGGTCACAAGGTCACACTGACAATGTTTACATGCTCTGAGTCACTGGTCATTCTCTGGTGTAGGTCTTATTCTTTCTAAAAGGTCGGTTCTCACAAAACACAATAACACAGAGCTTGTGACTTGACCTCAGGTGGAACGTCGCTCTGCAGGCAGTTCGTATATTATGTATCAAGACTTTGAGATATTTAACTCTGACATTTGTCTCTGCACCCAACAGAACTGAGGTTAAAGAAATCTCATTTGTGGTAGTCACAGCATTAAGATGCATCTTTCCAGACATTATGTCCCGGTGGTTATGAATCGTCCACAGAGTTCCTGTTGAACAGGTTACATAGGGATGAACGGTGAGAAGAATCCCTGTGAAATCTGTTACTGTGTTCTGCATTTTACTAAGAGTAACAGCAACAGAAAATGGGAAGATACGCTGCTGTTTAATCGTTCAAAATTGATTTTTCAATAAACAAAATTTCTTTCAACTCTAAAAAATGTCAGATACATATCTCAAAACCTTGACACTGTACAAAAAACCAACACTGACTGCAGGGCCACAGAGCAAAGGCTTTATCTATAATCAAAAGGTAACATGTTTTGTATATTCCTAGTGTGAACGGAGAAGATCAGTGTGACTTTAGTCTCTGTAAAAGGCGTCTATACAGGACGTGTTTAGTCCAGCTGTGACAGAGATGCTGATGAGGGGAGAACTGCTTGATCAAAAAGAGGAAAATATGCCTTGAAAAGCTGTCAAATTCATTTTAAAAAGTCAGAGCATGTCATGTCATTTTTAGAGCAGTTGGAGCTGCATGACAACTATGTTTAACATCTCTAAAGTTCAGGGTTTTTTTCTTTCACAAACAAAACCTGCAGGATTTTTCTACGCAGCAGTGACAGCTCTCCAGTCTTTGTGTTTGGGTACTTCATACAATAGGTACTGGATGTTATTTTAGATGATTTTCTGTATTTTACAAAAAGTAAAATAAATAAAACACAATGATCTCTACAACAAACAGTGTAAGACACTCAGATTGTTTACTTAAATACAAGTAGCAATACCACAGTGGAAAAATACAAGTCTTGCCTTCAAAATGTTACTTAAGTACAAAAGCATTAGTATAGAACAGACTTCAAGTACCAAAAAGTAAATGTACTCATTATGCAACAGTTTACTTTGATGTATTACACATTATTCGATTATAATTATCGATGTATTATTGTGTGCATCACATTTAATGTTGCAGCTGGTAAAGGTGGAGCTAATTTTAACTTCCCCACATGCTTATAATTTGAAGTACTGCGCGGTAGCTTGTGATTTTTACAACACGGCTCCATAAGTCTTGTAATACTTTGTTTTATTAACCCTTTTCTGAAACGTAGTTAGAATCTCAAGTTATCGAATAAATGCAGCAGAGTAAAAACTACAATACTTTTGTACATTTGTGAAATGTAGTGAAGTTAAAGTGGCAGAAAATAAAAATACTGTAGTACTAAAGAACAGCAGTTGAGTAAATATACTTAGTTACTTTCAACCTCTGTATACAAATGTACCTCCCTACTGATTATGTCGACACATGCCAACATAAAATATCAAAAGTTCTGATGCCATTTAAATTTTCAGAACATTAATTACACCTGTCAGCTCCATTAAATGACACGGTACCTGTATTTAACATCAGCAACAGTTCTCTCACATCAAGAGACAGTACAGATACTAAGGGTTTTTTTCCAGTTTCTCCACCGTTACTTTATACAGCTAGAAAACCTCCATCAAAAGGCACCAGCTCAGTGATTATAAAGTGGGTCTACAGGCTCTGAGTTTTTTTCCAGGCCTTTCTCTAGGAGCGGGAGCCCAGGCCGTCATCCTCAGCCATGAAGCCATCAGCCTCAGAGGGGAAACGTCATCTATGCTACAGTAAACCTGAGAGGACAAAGGATAATATACAGTATCTCTGCTGCAACCACTGCCGATCATCAATTATTAACACACAGATACTCTAGAACCTGAAATAAACACACACACACATGCATGTTCCCCCTGCACTGAGAGGCCTGTACAGGACACACACTTCGAGCGGGACAGAAACAAAGGTTAGAAGAAGGGTCAGGTCAAACAGCCATGGAGGAGCTCTGCTCTGACCAGAGCATTCTACAGGGCTGACACATTTACTGTTAGCCAGCTAATGCTAGCTTCAGACTGGAGGCTGCATTTTGAACAGTTTGTCCCAGCCAGGCATCTGTAGTTCACGTCGTCACTAGAAAACGGGATGTGATGGGAGGAGCAAAGAGACGTTACGAGCAGCTGATGGTCTTAGGTAGAAAGCTTTATATTAGAGAATTGTTTTCGCTGCTTGCCTGACTCTTGTTGATAGACATTCTTGAAAACATAGAAAGCTACCACATAAACTAACAAGTAAGGTTGGAAATAAACAGCTGTGACTTGAGTTAATATGATCCAGCTGTTTGTTCTCATGGGCAGGTCAGTGACAACATGAGGGATGTTTCTATTGTTTCACCAGCCCCATTTACAACTACACTACCAGTCAGAATCTTATTAAAAACATCTACAATCCAGTACATTAAGGCGCCTAACTATGGCCTCATATAGGTAAAATACACACTGTGGCACAGCTGTGCTACTGGGTTTCATTAGACAGTACAGGTGTCCCTAATAAAGTGGGCAGGGACTATAAATGTACGTTAATATAAAGTTAAAATATGTGCAGTGAGGAGACTCCAGACTTTATTCTCATGGTTGACAATGATATTTATTTTACAGGAAGAGAAGCAGCTACATCCCCAAATCAGAAAAAGTTGGGATGGGATGTAAAATCAAAATTAAAACTGAAAACAGTGATGTGTAACTCGTCTGTGTCCTGTGTGAGCAGCACATTATTGATATGACACCTCATCAGTTTAATTCTTTGTTGATACCGTTCCCTCTCACAACACTTAAAAGACGTTTAGGGACCCAGGACACCAAGTCAGTCAATGTGTCCGGTGTCATTTTGTCCCATTCTTCCTGCAAACACGTCTTAAGATGTGACATAATCTGCATTTCAAAATGCTCCACACATTCTGTACTGGGGACAGGTGGGGACTGCAGGCAGGCTAGTCCAGCACTCACACCCCTTTCCTCCCCACCCCGGCCTTGGTAATGAGCTAAGTAACACTGTAAAAATATCTTTGTTAGCATCCCTGGATAAGATGTCGTCCTGAAGGCAGCAGATGTTGCTCCAACATCTCTCTGTACTTTTCAGCATTAATGGAGCATCACAGAAGTCTGAGTGACCTTTGCCCTGGGCACTGATATGACCCCAGACCATGATGGACCCTGGCTTTTGGACTTGTTGCTGATAACAGTCTAGGTGGTCCTTTTGTTTTTGGTCCAGAGCACACAACGTCCATTCCTTCCAATAAAGACCTGAAGTAATGATTCGTCTGACCACAGTGCACGTTTCCACTGTGTGATGGTCCGTCCCAGACGCCTCTGAGCCCAGAGCAGTCGACCTCTGGACACTGTTGACATAGAGCTTCCTTTGGCACAGCACTTCTGGATGTAACTACGTATTGTAGTGGCTGACACAGGTGAGCCAGAGTCATCCTGAGCCCATGTGGTTATACCGCTGATAGAAGCTGCAGTGCCGTCTGAGGGATCGGAGAGCTCGGTCATCCAGCTCAGGCTCGGCCCGTTACACACTGAAATCCCTCCATAGTCTTTGGATCTTTTAATGATGCTCTGCAGCGTAGAGGGCAACACATCCACATCCCTTCCTATCGGTCTTTGAGGAACATTGGTTTTAAACATTTCAATAATCTTCTCACACATATGTTGGCAAACTGCTGGTCCTCGGCCCATCTTCGCTCCTAAAGGGCTCGGCCTTTCCTGGATTCCACTGTTGTACCAAATCATGATGTAGTCACCTGTTGACATCACCTGGATCATATGGAGTCATCATTTCACTGTTTTACCTCATTACTGGTCCTGAAATGCAACGCCCCAACTTTTCTTTTTGGAATAAAGTTTAATTTGAAGAAAGAATAAAATCGATGAGGTGTCACATCCAATAATGTGCTGCTGGATTGTTTTCAACGTCACACAGGACATGATGATTTACACATCACTGTTTTCAGCTTTAATGTAGATTTTACACACCATCCCAACTTCTTCTGATTTGGGGTTGTGAAGAGGATACACATACACAAATAAACTGAGATTATATTACACTCTTCTAAACATTGGGAAGTTGTACTGTATAAGTTGAAACAAGCCAAGGAAGAGAAGAATGAAATGGGAAGAATGCTGGGGGAAAGAAGAGCTGGATGTGGTTGTGATTACTGATGATGAGGAATTTGTGAAGAATATACGCTGAAAAGATAAAAAGAAATAGTAAACGTGCCACAGCAACAGGGAAAATCTGCAGGAAAGAGCAATGACTCTGCAGAGCAGCAAGTCAGGTCAAGAGTCTGTGTGTGTTTGCTTATTCTTTAAAATGCCTGCACACAGGGCGAGTCACACTGCAAATTCCATCGACCAGTACAGACGAACCTGCACCTCGACACAAAATCCCTCTCCTTCATCTTTCTTTTACACACATCCACCTTACACAGGCAAATACAAATATATGCATGTTTAATTATACTTCTGAGGACCTTCATACCCTGAATTATAAACAACACCAAAACTAAAACCAGGTCTTAACCATGAACACAAATATGAATCGCTCCCGTAAGTGAGGAGCAGCAATATGCAGTCACTTTGAAGGATTCCTCTCATTTTACTGCCCAGCTGTGACCATTCGGCCCTCAGAAGTATAGAGAAACAAGAACACATAAGTGGTCAGAGAATGGCTACTCACAGCCTCTCAGTTCCTTTAGGGATGTTTTTGGGTACGGAGTGGATCCCCAGGCCGTGGCAGTCCACCGTGTTCCCCAGGCACCTGCAGGGAGCAGGGCACGCCACCGCACCTCCCCGTCCTGCCAGCACCACCAGGATGCCCCAAGCAAGCATCATCCGGAGGCCAGGCTGAAGATCCTGGCCTGGGGCCGCTGCCACTGCCGCCATCCTCCTGCCTCCTGCCCTGGCTCTG
Organism: Monopterus albus; assembly: GCF_001952655.1. NCBI lineage: Eukaryota > Metazoa > Chordata > Actinopteri > Synbranchiformes > Synbranchidae > Monopterus > Monopterus albus. Next base: position 208,335 of record NW_018128304.1, read on the forward strand.
CTGCAGCTTCTCCCAGCAGGCATCCTGCGGCGTTCCACGACACTGCAGAAACCAGCACAGATCCTATCCCTTCACCTCAGAATGAGTAACCACCACCGGTGATATCTCCCTTAAAAGTGGACAAAAATGCTTGAAATGCAGTGAGTGAAATGCTGAGACACACAGCACAAACAGGTGAAGTTCAGCTGGGACTGAAGAGCTACAAAAGTGGCCTTTCAGAGAAGGTATAAAAGACAAGTATATCCTCCTCGTCCTCTTCTTCTTGTCCCCAGCTTTAGAGCCCCGTCCAATTGCCTGCTCTTCTTCTACTCTCCTGTGCTCTGTGCTTTCTCTCTCTCCCGTGCAGCCATACAGTGTGCTTCCCTCTCCCCTCCACTTTTCATTGAGTCATTGTGCACTGAACAGTGAGCCACTAAAAAAAAAAGAAAGGGGGACTCCCTCACGACCCACCTCTCTCTCTCTCTCACACACACACACACACACACACACACACACACACAGAGCAATCATCCATCAAAGGCTTTTACAAATAACAGCACCAAGACTCCTCCCATGCCCCCCCCCACCAGCCACACACATATAAGTGTACACACTCGTACACACACACACACACACACACACAGCAGCACCCAGAGTGAACTCGCATCTGAAGGGGACCCTGCCACTTCCAGGGACGGCAGCCTTCTCTCCCTCTCTCTCTTCCCCTCTCTGGCTCTCACCCACATGTCTTCTCCTCCCTTGGGGATGAAAAGCACCTAAGGCTGCATGGACATGATGAGAAGAGAGAAAGGGAGGAAGGGACAGAGGAGAGGAAGCATCTGACCAGGACCCCCCAGAGAAAATGTAAAGACAGGGAAGGAGAATCTGTTTGTGAAGAGAAAGGACAATACATGTGAAATAAAAGGAGCTGGAGTTCAGATGTGTGGTAAATGCAGTAGCTCAGTGCCAAGACAGCACACCGGGCTGCAGGAACTTTGATTGGCTGGGGAGGAACGAGCGTTGTCCTGTGAGCCTGGCATAACAGGAACGCCATAAGCTGCCCCGGAGCTTACTCACAAGTCTATTAAGAATTCACTGGCAAGGCTTTGAAATTCAAATGGAGCCTAAACCTCCACAGAAACACTGGCTTCAGCCCTTGTGATTGCCATATTACCGAGAAAGAAAGGAGAAAAATCCATGAATCCATGAATCATCATGGAAACGGTGGAGAAAAGCCAGCACAACTTAAATCTACTGTAGAAACGCAGGCAGCAGTTAACAACATGCTACACTAACAACTGCGATATTCAATTTACACTGATATAAAACAGAGAAAAGCAGCAAATCTTCACATCTGTGAAAATAAATCCTGCACGTTTGGCATTTAGCTTGATAACACGGTGTTCTACCAACTGAACAGAAGTAATCAGTAAAACCTTCAGCACCGAAACCTGACTGACGGGGTCATTTGTTTTAAAAGCATCTTGGTTAGAGGAGGAGCAACAATCACGGTGCTTCATTTGTTCTTTATTTCCTTTAGGCTTTTGTAACACTTCCCATTTCTCCACATGTGGAGCACAACTTGACTTTCTCTAAATAAGCAACTGGAGAGCACAGCTTTTCCAGTACCATCTTAACTCACAGATCATAAAGTGATTGTTTCTTGCGGCCTCACTTTGTCTTCTCCCCACAGACTCAGTGTGACGGGTTAATTTAACCAAGTGCTCTTCAGAAGTGATGGAAAACAAATTGGCCACAGGCAGAGCCCGGCTGCTTCCTTTGTGCAGCTGAATTGGGTGACTCATTCGGTGATAATCTGCAACAAAAGGCAGGGATGAGATGTTGACATCTCCAACGGGGCGGACCCCCCTGTTTCTGGGGCCATAATAGCTTCCTGAGGCGGATGTACGTGTGGAAGAGGGGGGGCATTTACAGCAGACATGTCTGAATTGATTTCTGGAAGAACAGAGCAGCAGCTTTGTCTGAAAACACATAAATTCACCAAACCTTCAAATCTAGTAAAGTCCCTGAATCATTATCATTTAGCACTGAAGCTTCTTCTCCCACCAGCACTGATCCATTAACAACATTAGCACTGCTAATAAACTCATTTAGTTAATTTGATCAATTAGGCCTCCAGACTGAAGGAAGCATGGATTGGAACTGCCTCCTGGTGGGATTTTTAAATATGGAACTTCAAATTCCAAAGTTATTCTGTTTCAAGTGCAGGTGTAGAAGAAAATTTTGGCACTGGAGCCATTTGGTGATGTCACCTTGACCATGAGCTCTAGACATTTCTGACTGCACTAAGTAGTGTATGAGTTAGATTTTTAGGCTACAGTAATCTTAACTGTCTTAATCAAGTTTAGCTTCGAGTCTATGGCTCATTAAACACGGATTAGATTCCCACCTGCTGGAACAAAGATGGGTGGTGCAAAACCCAGTACGACTACAAAACATACAGCGACTGAAGAAGCATGTTGTCTGTTATTAATAGCACATTAGGTATCACATCAGTGTTAATGTCAGAGAATCAAATGTTCCCTCATTTTTTAAGATGGTGTAGAGTATTTAATCTTAAACAGGTTAATTACACCACTACATGGGGCCCAAAGTTCAACCCTCAGTGTAAAAAAATGACTGATTTCCAGTAAAATCTAAATGCTTTAATAAGGTTCTAAGAGTATGTGTGAATACCGCGACTTTCTCAGTCATCGGTTGGGTTGTGTCGAAGGCAACAAGGCTCCACATACAGCAAGGCCCAAACCAGACAGTACGACAGCAGCAGCATTCAGTGGTCATAAGCTGAAAGGCAGCAGTTAGTAGGTAAAGTCATGCTACCAATAGACTAGAGGCTTCTGACCTGGTACAAAGATAATCTGTGGAAACTGGTGTTTCAGTGACAGAGTGAAGGACGCTGTGTGATGTGAGAGATGATCTGAAAGCAGAAGAAACACTGTTGAATCCCTACCAGCTCCTGGGTCACATTACTGGCTGAACCTGACCTCTGACCTTCTTGGGGGGGCTGGGAGACAGCTTCCTCTATGGGCATCAATAATAGTCTAATAAAATTACATCAATTATACAGAATTAATCTGGTTGAAACTAAAGCAGAATAAATATCAAACCATCACAGCAAACAAAACCAAACTATGCTCCGTCCACTGAACATGGAGGCCTGACCATGAACCATTAAATACATGCAAAATAATGTAATGCAGTTATTTGTGAAGAGTAAAAGCCACTGAGAAGCTTGTAAACTTGATGTTTGTGACTATCATTATGAGCCCGGCTGCGCACACGAACATACAACTATATCAGCCAATACTGCCCTCTAGTGAACAAACAGAAGCTCTACACTGATGAACCGTCTCGAGCACTGACTTCTGAAGCGCACCATATACCGCACTCCAAGCAAAAACAGTAACAACTGAAACATCAAGAAAAACAGATATTCTGTAGGAAAACATAAAAAAGTTTTAATCCAAAGCGCATCATTCGCCCAGGAATCCACTGTACACTGTTAGCTTATTTTACACTAAGATACAAACAAAAAAACAAAGGTTATCACAGTTTAAACCAGATGATGGAACATGTCCAAGAGGAGTTCATCATGACACTGGAAACCTGAACTTAGTCGATCACATTTAGCCCTAATAAAAACTCAGTATGTACATTTCTCTTCGTGTCACTGGGCCTCAACAGAAGAAAAAGGTGGAACCGAACATTTGAGGTAAAATTTAAAATTTGACCCGCTTTTGTCATAATAAACTTTCATCTGTGTTCCAGTTGTTTTCAGTGCTCAGAGGAACTCGTCCGGGACCATTCACAGCAAGTACATCGTGTAGAGACCAGCAACTCTGTTATTCACACTCATATAAAGAGAAAACAAACCAACTGGATGTGTTAAGACTGCAAGGATCCAAAAGGTTATGCTGACTTTTAAAGTTAAACAGTATTTCTCATCACACAAAATGTAACTGAGTGACAAAAGTAAACTAAAAAGAGGAAAAAAAAAAACAACAACAACAAAAAAAAAACACAATGTCCATTGTTATCCACATTCCAGAGAGTTCAAAATGCATTCGTTACCCAACTATAATAAATAGTCCAATTTAGCTCTCCATTAAAACTGTAGTGCTGAGAACTGAAGAGAACGAGGGAGAGAGAAAAGTCAATGTGGAGATCCCACCTGTTTCAGATGGTTTCTCAGCTGAGATCAATTCATTTAAAAAAAAAAAAAAAAGTCCATTGTTATGACAAAAGGTCTTTCTGTGTCCATCTGTACCCGACATGTCAGTCATGTCCAACAGCCTAATCACCTTCAACAAACCCAGTTACAACATTCACAACATACAAAACAAGATGCACCAATAACAGCTTCCTGACACCAAGGGGTGAAACAAGACACACACAAAAAAAACAACCCCATCATCACCAAAAGCAAAACCCAGATGCTCTGCAGTCAACCTCCCTGTGAAGGACTGCAAGAAACATGCAAGTTCTCCATCAAGCACTGCACTGGGGGGAAATCAGATTAGCTCCCAGCACTGAACTGGAACTGGTGCATCGCTTTACAACAAACTGAGCAGGCGCCTTCAGTCAAGCCATGAACTTGAAGGAATTGAGGAGTGTGAAGAAAAATGAAATTACACAGAGGCACCAAGTAAAATTTTCACTTTCTGCTAATTCAAACCCACAATGCATCTGTGCTGTGAAACAGCTTTCAGATTAGGAATATGAGCTTCTTCAGCAATGACTAAACCTGCACACCAGCAATTGTGTGTATATATATATTTCTTTTTTTTTTTAAGTACTAAAAGGTGCCATTAGTTACACAGTTCAATCACAATTTTGGTAATTTTATATTGAATTTAAAGCAACCGACTGCAACTGTTTGTGTTCACAGTTCCCAGATTGATCAAACATTTGAGATATTAAGATTATTTGGTGAAGAAACATTAATACTCAGCACAGGGTCAAACAAAAACGGTATCTTTACTAGACCTTTATGTTGGCTTGTCAGACACCTGTCAAGTTGGTACATTCCTCCTGTAAATGACTTAAAATCCCTTTAATCACATACGAGCCCAAGAACATTTTTAATTTATCAGTTTAAATAGTTTAGAATGAAACACTAAACTCAACTGCAACAGGCCCGTTTCATCAGAGTTGTGCTCAAACAGACAAAAGTGACAGCGTTGAGCTTCTTGCTTATCGTCCTCACACTCAACAGAGTATGGCCTCTTCTTAACACACCTGCCCTTCACAGTAAACCAGCAAACACACACCTGGCTGCTCATTTCCATCAGAAGAAATACTGACAAAATAAACATTCCTTCAACATTCATGTAAACCATCAGCATAACAAACCTCCCAACCACCTTTGCCAAAATAAAAATGATGACCCCCTCCATGACCTGGTTCAAGGACAGATAAAAAATTTAAATAAAATTTAAAGACGTTTTAAAAATTATTTTTAAATCCCATATGCTATTTCGTGAATGTAACATTTCATATTTGACAGATTCACAAACATGGATTTCATAGTGGAAAAACCCTGGGAGAAGAGTGAAGATGCTTATTACTCCAGTCCTACTGTTCACCCAATAACTGTCCAGTAACCAAAAGGACACATCACAGTTCCCTTTAAAAACAAACAGTCTAAAAACTTCAACACACACTGTACAACATGTATAGATATTCTAAGCTGAGCTAGATAGTGGTCATAGATTCTGATGCAGTAGCTGCAGTAACAACACGGGTATCAAGTGATAACTGACACCAGCAGGCCCGAGCCAGCGAAGCCAAACCAAAGCAAAGATCCTCAAACTCTACCTTTAGGCAGAGCCGGGCGACGACCCGAGTTTAGATCAGCGTTTAATCGAGGAAGAGCACCATGAAATGTGTTGAATAGTAATGCTGATGTGAGAATGTTTTAAAACATCATCTTTGAGCAGATTTCTGCTAAATACAACTCTACAGTGGACGCTGCAGCTGCTGTACATTCCTTCAGAACCAATAATTCAATATTGCCGCCAAATCAATTAGAACCACCACTAACAAACTGAGCTGAAAATAAAATTGGGAATTTTTGCAGCACTGAGATTTTTGGAAGCATTACCATTTATCAAATATATTGTATGTGTGACAGCAAGTTTGATTTGCATTCTACTGCTCTTATCTCTATTAACCAGCCATAAATTATTTAAAATCTCTATGAAAGCAGCATCGACGGTACCGGTTAGTAAACACTCAGTCACACCCTGATGTGTCCAGCGGTGACGGGACACAGAGGTTCTGGCTTTGGTTTGGCTGCAGCTGCTGTATATTAGTCACAGTTAAAGGAAACTCACTACAATGAAAACACAGCGATAAACATGAGTAACAATATTAATACTGCCAACGTCCAGGCTGAGGTGAGGAGGTGTCCAGTTTCTACACAGAGACCTCCTGAGCAGGAGAGACGCCCGTCCTGGACACAGGGGGACAGTCCTGTTGAGAGACGAGCAGAGTGAGGACAGAGATGCTGAAGTTTGGAAGGATTTTAAATTACAACTAAACACTGAAATTCAAACATAATAATCTATAAAATCACCAAAAAACAAATGTACCACTGTATCATGGTGTCTGCACACATTTTACATAATCATCATCAGTTTCTTTTGCCACATGGAACCAAATAATAACATTAAAAAGCCCACATGCAAAATATATATATTAAAGAACTTCAAACTGTGGCATCATAGGCCTGAGAAAACAAATAATTAAAAATAATTCCCTTCAAACATAAGGTGGCAGCATTTCCTTAGAAATATTTTTTCACTTTACTTTGTAATTGTAATACAGGACACACACACACACAGAAACCAACAACAACAACAACAAGCTACTAGTAAAAAAAAGTCAAGCTATAAAACAAGGCTTCAAACATTTTGCTACATAATAGTACTAGGTTTGCGTACCTCTGAGGTACAGTACAGCACTTGAACTGTGATTTTTCTATCATGTGAAGAAGAACAGAGGAAATCAGTGTCATACCTTGGAAACCTTCAGAGCTTTGTCTTTATCAAAAGTAAAGTCTGGGTGGTTTACTATCAGCCCTGCCTTCCCAAACACAGGGCCGTTGAACAGGCTGTCCTCCTGCACGTGCGCGCACACACACACAAAACAGCAAAATTAAAATTTCAGGTCATCTGCTAATTCTGTGGTAGATGGAAGAAAAAAAGCAAATAGAAAACCAAGAAAAGTGTGTAACACAGGGAAAAAGTGCAGCAAAGGTATGAAGCACATTAGGTTCTGCTTTGCCAGCGTGGTTTAAAAAAAACCTCACCCCTCGCTGGATGACGTTCTCTTTGCCAGGTTTCCTTCCTGCCCTGGTGACAGTGTCGGGGGAAATGTGTCTCAGGCGCCTTTCTGCAGTCAGCTGCTCACCACGAGCTCTGCGCTGTTAGCAGAGCATCAGGTGGGAGAAAACATGTTATACAAAGTCATGTTAACAGAGAAAAGACACTGCATGTGCGCTCGAGTGACAAATCCCAATTTCCCAGTAAAATCCTTTGATGAAACAATCAGACTGGTCATGGAGGCAAAACAAAGCATGTAGCAAGGGAGACAATGTACTTCCATAACTGTGCAAATAAGAAATCCTCATCACACTTTACCAACCAACCCAAGTAGCAGCTCACAGTGTCTGCCTGCTGAAGTTTATTTTTACTCAACAAGTTATTTAAATTATCACCAAAATCGATGTCACTTGAACTGTGACTAAAGCAAACTAACATGGTCTTAACAGTCCATCAGCATAAAACAGAAAACCCTAAGAATATATTGTGTATACACATATACACAACAGCCACACAGAGCCATATTTCTGTGAGCATGATGCTGTGACTAGGACCACTGAAACCTTTTTGGTTTAAGAAAACTCTTTTCTAACATTAACACAGTATGTGCAATAACTCTGAGGACATCTTCCATGTACTGTAAGTCTATGAAAATGAAATACAGAAATGATCAGGTTGACTTCTCTCACTTAATTGCCCAGGACCTCCATACCTTGATGAGGCCACCAAAAGAGCGTGAGCGGGGATGTTTCTTGCTGGGAGCTGCAGTGTCACGATGCTCATTAGTAGGCGTCCCTGTGGTTGTCTGTTTGACTAACTGCACGAAGGAAAAAAGAAAATGCCATTTATACAGTATGTTATTAGAAGCACACAGTCATTTGGCTTGGAGAAGTTCAACAGCGGATGAAGCTGTAAGTTAAAGCAGGCAGACTCTAAGACAGTAAGAAGACCTGGTAGAGAACCTGTCTGACAAGTTTCTTCTTCTTGGCGGAGTCGGGCATGTTGTGGTGGACGTGTCTGAAGAGCTCCTTCAGGGCCTCCTCTGTGTACTGTTGAGCCGGCGACTGGCACTGCTCCTGAGAGCTGGGGCCCGTAACAGCTGTCCTCTTCAGGGGCAACGCTGTCCGCTGAGCAGGAGAGCTGCTCACTGCCAGCAGGTCCAGATCATCCTGAGAGTGGAAAGAGCAAGTCAGACTATGCACTAGAGCATGGAATGGACCGAATATTCCTGTCCAAACCTGACCCGTGCCTAAGAGTGTGGCATCCTAACCCAACTGGAGCCTGACAGTCTTATAGTATATAATGTGAAACCCAATCTGAGCCTGATGCAGTTGACTTTGTATAGTGTTTTTACTCTTTTCATCAAACGAAGCAGACATTTGAGTGCTCCAGCCATATAGCCTAAAGTACAACCTGTCCAAAACCCGATCATGACCCAAACATAATTTCTAAATTTTTGTCTGAACCCTCCGGTACCGGCGGGTCCTGTTGGGTTCGGATCAGGTGAAAAGGCAAAAGACAGTTCGACATACACCATCACTGTTGCTACATTTTCTTTCACCCTCCTTTAAGAAACACTTCAGTTACACTCAAACCATCGACTGTGTTGTCCATTTAAACTCTTTCACAGTTTTTATCCCTTCTAAAAGCTGGATTTGACTGTAAGCAAAGAAAACCTGCTGATCATCTTAATGCTGGATGCTGTTTATTTTATTGCATGTATATTTTTATTTCTCTAAAGAGGGAAAAAAATTACTGGTCAACTCACCTTAGTCTGCAAAGCCTTGGTCCCAGTGAAGTGCACTCTGGCATATTCCCGCAAGTAGACTGGAGCCTGAACAACATACAGTAAACACGTCACCCATCCACAGGCCATCCACTAAAACAGTCACATCATATGTTTCGAAAGCCAACTTTGTTTCTGTGCATGATTCTTAAGAGTGTTTCCAGACTTCGGCCATGCGTGTGGTCGCTAATCACCCTGAAGAGTTTCTGTGAATACTTGATGAGGAAGGCCATGCTGTTGTTCAGTTTCTTCAGATTGTCTTTCAGGTCAGCAGCTGTCATCTGGAGACAGGACACATCATAAGTCACACTTCATGTAAAGCTGTCCCAGTAGGGGAGAGAAAATAATCTCACCTACAGTGAGTCTCACTACCGAGCCACAAGTCTTTTCCAATACTACCAGTCAGGTGACAAAACTGAGGATCTTTATATTCTGCAAATAGTGTCTAAGTGTAATGCGACTCTAAAGGCAGTTTAAAGAGATCACCCACAATTAAAACAGGTTGTCTAAATGGTGGAAAACAAACTGCAGTAATCAACTGTGCTTCCAAATTAAGCAACATTATCTTGATTACGACTTTAGCAATTATATGCCCTTAAACCCGTGCCAAAAAGTACAAGTCTTACATGTCTGGGCCAGAGGACATGCGGGGCAAACATCAGGGCCAGGTTGAAGGCTGACATCTTGTTCTTGTCCTGCTGCTTGGCAGTGTGGTAGAGCAGGTCCAGCAACAGTTTGAGCAGTGAGCGGTTGGCCTGGGGTAACAGCAGGAAGAGAAGCTGCAGGGCCTCGATCTGACGCTCCTTGTTGGGTATTGCAGTCTTGTTGCCTTGCTCGTCAAACAGGGTCATGTCTGCAAAAGGGACAAAAGTCGAGGTAGTAAAGTCATGAATGGAGTTTTTATCCACCTGTACAGTATTAGCCTCCTAATTCTGGATAAAGGTATTAACTGTTTTTTTTTTTTTCTTACCAGCTATCTTAAGGTGTGCATGGAAATGTCTGTGTGTGAGCAGAGGCTCGGGCAGCTCTCCCAGGAAAGTCTTGAGCAATGTGGCCACATCATTAGGGTGAAAGTCTCCAGACCTCAGGTCGACATCAGCCCCGCTGTTGAGGAGCTCCTTCAGGGCCTGCTGCCGCACACTGTTCCCCGGCACCCGAAACAGACCCTCCACATGCAGATCTAAGAGCAGAAGGGAATCATCGAGTAATTCTAAATCTATCACATATTCTATCTAATTAGGACCAACAGAAAACATGCTAGCAACACTATTCCAAAAAAAAAAAAGACAAAAAAATTGTTATCCACATTGGTGAGTGGTAATGGGTTGATGGCAGACAAAAGGACTGTTTATAGTATAAAAGAAACCAAGCATGTTAAAATCCAATAAAGTCATTTTCCCTAATAGTCTGTGCTTTTAAATAGCTGCTAGCTGGTGCTGCTAGCTTCTGAATGGCAGAGTGGTGAGATCGTCTAGAACAACTGTGATTAAAGAAACAGTGAATTTGTTGAGATGACTCACTTTTGCTGAGGTATTCAATGAGCTGATAGATCTGGGCGATGCAGCTCTCTGTCAACGGGGTTCCAAACACAACACCTTTATCTGAGAAAGTACAAGGAGAGAGGGCAGCAAGTGGTAACACTTAAAGTCACTGAAAGACTCCTCAGAGAAACAGCTCATGTTTCTTCTTCACATGAATTAAAGTAGGAAAGTCTGACCACAAATAAGCATGAAAAACACTTTGGAAAAAAATCTAACGATGATTCACACACCACTACACAACAGCACAGCTTTTATAGAAAAACTAACCTTCAAAAAATGGAACAGATAGTGTACAAATCTGTACATGAGATGATTCCATCGAGGAGGTGGCGGACAGAAGGATGCTGGTTAAACTAACATCCATCATGCACGACCCCTCCCATCCCCTGCACCACACAGTAGAGGCTCTGAACAGTTCCTTTAGCACCAGACTGTTACATCCCCAGTGTAAGAAGGAGTGTTACCATAGGTCGTTCCTCCCCACAGCAATCAGACTGTACAATACATCACTGTAGGGATAAGCTAGGTGAAAGTATGAGGGACTATGTAATAGTCAACTGAGGTGCAATACTCAAATCCTGGGGTAAAATGCATGGTTAACATGCACATATGCAAATTCTGTTCTTGATTATTCACATACTTGATTCTGTCTATTTTTGAGTACTTGGAATTTATTTATCAGGATGTGTGTGCGGTGCTTGTTCTCATGGTGTAATGCTGTCTGTTCTCTATTGCTGCTTGAGGTACTGAAACTTGTTTATCAAGATATGCATGATGCTTGTTCTCATGGTTATTTATGTTGTTTGTTCTCCATTGCTGCTTCATGGTTGTTTATGTTGTTTGTTCTCCATTGCTGCTGAAACACTGAAATTTCCCCATTGAGGGATCAATAAAGTACCTACCTACCTACAACCATGAAATAACATGCTACAGTAAAGGTAGTCATGTTCCCTGTTGTGTCTTTAGTACAAGCTGTGATCTAAAAATGTGTCGTGGGGTTCTAGACAGCATTCATCTTCTGGAACCGATGGAGCAGAATCTGTCCAAGTTCAATTTCTACATGTTAATTAGTTGAATTCTGACCTTTGCGTTTAAGGAAGTTGAAAGACCGGAAGAAGCCTCCGTTTCCACCTGTTGGGGTCTTAGGGCCCTCCTCGCCAAGGAGCTGAGCAAACTCTGCCCCAGGAAGATCAATAAGGCGAGTAATGTTGCTCAGCACCAGCTCCAGGAAAGCATCTGGGCTTTCATGGCGAAGTTTCTCCACAAAAAAGTCCGGGTTGAAAATAACTGGTGGTCGGCCAGTATGGGAGCCCCCCAGCGATTCTTCATGATTGATCACCATACTGCACACTGTACCTCTGAGACACAGGAAGATTGTACATGCAGTTACCTATATGTGACGGGACATCACAGGCAAGTAAAAAGATACTAGGTGACAAATGCTGCTTGATGACCCTATGTATGCTTTAATTGGTAATTATGAACCTTTGTTTTAGCTCTGGATTATTCAACTCATACATTACCACATCAAATGTCTTTCTGGTCCTTTGCATTTTGTCCCTTGCTTAGGTTTCCCCCACAGATAACTAAACTTGTGTTGGTTGCCATATACTAAGAATAATCCTTAAAATGTCTTTTGATACTGAAGGGGATCAAACTGTGGCGCTCCTGTACCACAAAGCTGAATCAACACCTCTCTGACAGTTGAATACATACGCCAAAAGGTAGAATTTACTGCGCAGCAATTCATACTGTGTCGAAGCATGTACAAGGTGTACAAGTAACATAGGAAAAGTGCATTAAGTGTACAATACTATACCATTAGCCTGACATTAACCGACAGCTAGGTTAGCTAACTTTACGAGTTTTAATTCAATTAGCTACTGTGCAGTTATGTAAACGTTAACGTTTGCTAATGCAAACTGAGGTTCTCTACTAACATTGCTTAACGTATTTGTGAATTAACTGTTGACCAAGCATCGAAATTTCTACCAAATTTTACCTTCCCTAATGTGAACTTTCAGCTTTGTTATTATAACGCTAACGCTAACGCTAAGCTGGTAGCTTTAACATTAGCTCACTAGCTAAATGACTTAGCTTGAGGGCTGTTAACGGCTTAAGAATAACAGCCTTTCTCACTTAGTCTCCCTAACACAAATTTTGCATGTCAGTTTCAAATTTCACAACTTTAACTTTATCGGTAAATACAATTAAAACTTGTCAATATCTGTCTCAATCTATTCTTACCTCCTATTTTGTGTGTTTTCATCGACATCTTTACCCGCAGCCATACTCAGTTTGAATCTGCCACTGTAATTCTTTAGGCCCTGCCCACCTCGTCAATCATTGGTGGGTTCTTTCGGAAGTGGGCGTGGTAAAATTGGTTCGTTCTACATGGTCCCATCTGTGATTGGTCGGTTTGAATTCACTAGCTGTCTTGAAAACAAGGTCAGTGTAGTTGGTATAAGAAGGGAATGGAGCTAGTGATGGGTGATAGAGGCTTTGTTGTATTGGAGTACCAAAACTGCCATAATCAAATATAAATGACAAAAGAGCTCGAGGTGGACATCTAGTGGTCAGGAAAATGAAGTGCAATCAAGACGTGTCACTTAATGGTTCATGATTGTTTGGGATTTGATTCGCCATGCACATTCCTCTTTGACTACACTACGTGGTTGTATGGTTTCAAGCTGACATAATAAAATATAAGATAAACATGGACTCATGTGTCTTATTTGGCACGTCTGAG